>NW_024412426.1:15955744-16000644 GCF_014898765.1 Herpailurus yagouaroundi
GCTCTGCTGCTTGATTATCAGAGTTGTAGTCAAATGAGATTGTGAGCATCTGTAAACATTTAGGGAACTTTATTATTCTCTACCATCAGCACTGACGTTGAAAAACTAATCATGAAGGTAAATCATACCTCTTAGAGGTACTCCTTTGTGCCACTAGGGGCAACATTTTGTGGCCAAAAAGATAACGGACTTGGGAATCTGAGGAGCTGGATCCAGTACTGCCTCTCCTGCCACCACATCATGAGCCCTCAGGCAGCTACCTTCACGTCTCCCATTTTCCCATCAGTGTAATGAGATGGCTGTACTGGGTTATCTCTGAAATTCCTTTCCGACACTAAATTTTGTTATGTCTTGGGTCAAAGAGGTAGCATAATGGAAACCCAGATCATAAGCTAAGAATGAAAGAGCATATGTTGTAATTTCTAAAACGAAAAGATCACAGCTCTCTTGTAATTTGATGCTAAAGAACAGGTCATGGAGGAAATTTTGGGCAGGTTTTAGAGAGCTGTACTCTCTAGAGTAAACTTGTCTTGAACCAAAATCACATTATTTGTACTGTTATCTGAAACCTTCAGATTTCTCTTTTTAATCCTACCCTTTTGAATCTTGAGTCATCTGTCCAATGTCAGTGAAGCTTGCTAGAGGTGGTAGACTCCTCTCCTCTCCAGATACCTACTGAGATTCTTCAGTCTTGGCAAAGATATAAAAACTATACTTTCATATGCCCATTGCCCCCCTGATAGAAGCTGGCTATATTACGTCCTCTCCTTGCCAATAGAGGTGCCTTGGGGACCTTCTCTTATTCTGGATATGCACAATAACATGCAGGAGGGTATCCCAGGCCTCTTGCATGTTAACTAAGCCCCCTCTCAGCCCTCTAAATGCTTGTCAGGAAACCTTGACAAGTGGTAACTCCATGTGGCACTCAGCATGGCAGAACAAGGCTATTTTCTCCCTGTGTATGCTCTTGCCAGACTGCCCCTTCCGCCCTGCAGGGTTTCTGCTGCTCTCATTAGAGTCTAGCAGATGATCACACAGACTTGTAGCAGGTGGAACATGGAGGGGAACAATGACTTGTAGTCTGTGTCCCATTAGCAGCAACGTGGGTGAAGAGTCTGTGCTGTGTTCTGTGGCTCCACGTGCCAGTTATTCTCTTGGAGAAAGTGCAACTCCTCAGTCAAACTTAGAGAAGCTCTACCAATATAGAGTCATTGATGCGTAGCTCAATATGGCGGTCACTATTGAGATTCTAACTTTGGCTGCCTTGTTTAAATCATCCATGGTATGTCTAGAATCAGTCAATGTTCTTTTGTATTCATGAATGAAGTATGTGAAAACATTCTCTCTACAAAAACTCTATAGACAGGGTTGGCTGGGTGGCTCACTTGGTTAAGCGTCCAACTCTTGGTTTCGGTTCAGGTCATAATTTCATGGTTCATGATATTGAGCCCCATATCAGGTTCTGTGCTGACAGCATAAAAGCTGCTTTGGATTCTCTGTCTCCCTCTCTCTCTGCCCCTCTCCCACTCATGTATGCTCACGTGTACTAATGCTGTATCTCTCTCTCTCTCTCTCAAAAATAAACAAACATTAAAAAAACTCCACAACCTAAAGTCTATCTACCATCACCCATCATCCCATTTCTCTACCAGAGGAGAACACTGTCAGTCAATTAGTTTTATGAACCTATAGCTGTATGTAACAGGATGATGAATGTGAGTGCAGCTGAGGTGTCTTTGAGAACCTCCCTGCAGGATTCTCTAAGAAGCTTTAGAACTGACCCTGCTACCATCACCCTTTAAGTCTCTCCTCCAGATGTATAAGAAAGGAAGTGAAGATGTGATTTGTTGGTTTAGAGAGAGTACTGTGGGTCTTCCCTTTTATCTCTCTGGGGAGTCAGAAGAGGTACTCAAGTGAAAGGAAAAAGTCTCCAGGAGAACCACACTTTTATATTTGAAGAATGTTGCAAGAAGAAACTGGCCTCTAATGCCCTAGTTGGACATCTGCTTACGGAGTGGATTTGTTGGTCTTCACTCAGCACCTATTTAAGCAGGGTTAAAAGAGAATTGTATACAGAGGACAGAATGAAGCAGCTGTATGTTATTTGGTTTGGCAAGGGTGACTTCTCTGTGCCTCAAGTGGACATGGAGGAAGGTAGCTTGAACATTCGTATTATTACCCTGACCGAAATGGCTGGCTTCCACAAGAAGAGACCCTGTCAGCAAGAGAATCAGGTCTGACCTGATTTAGCCATTCTGTGACTGGAGGTTTTTAGCTGTTGTGGAACAGTGTGATGATTGGGCACAGACTATAAGAGAGGCTAAGGTTTGGCACAGATCTCTAAAATAGGGTCATAAGAAAGTGGGTCATACCTTCTGAGCCGATTAAGAACTTGTCCAGGATTTCCAAATCCCTGGTGCTCTTTAAGGCTGGGTTCTTAGTTCGCAGAAATTGGAGAAAGTGGCCGAACAGGTTACCTAGGGATGGAATGTCTTCTCTTCTTCATCCTCTCAGTTATTGTTCTTCAAAACCCCCATCTGACTGAGGGAGAAGCAAAGCCAGGGATTTCAGGTCAACACTCTGTTTCCTCACCTAAAAATTGAATTTGTTCCTTTGCCTTCCAAATTTTGCTTTTGTGGCAATTAACCAATAATGTCAGAAAAGTACTTTGAAAGTCCTGAAATGGAGATTGATTACAAACTCAAGGATTTATTAAAACAAATTCCCCTTACCAGTTGGGTGTAATATTTCATATACATTTGTCAGATACATATATTTTAACCTCTAATTTATGTTTTTAAAGTAATATATGCTCATAACAGCAGAATATTTTTCCAGTGATACTTTGCCTCATTGCTAGTAATTACTGAACAGATGTAAGGGTATCCAAATAACTATATGCAATATTAAACATACAATGCTGAGTACAGAATGTATTAATGATTTCACATTTTGTAGGACTCTAGTCATCATGGTCAAACATCCATAAATATGTCTTAAAATTTAGTGAGCTCTTCCTCCTAATACTAAGAATTTTGTTTTTTATTGGCCTTTTACAGCCTCCCTCATGAAGCTTTAAAGTGTGAGCATAACGTAATGTATAAACTTGTCAAATCAGTATGTTGTGCACCTGAAATAATGTAACATGGTGTGCCAAATATACTCAAATTTAAAAATAAAAAATAACAAAAGAAGAAAGAAGAAAAAAGTCATGCTTTTACACGATGGAATTCTTTCTCTAAAATACCTCTTCTTCTCTCTTTTCTCCTAACAGCTGGAGAATCTGGAATTCTCCTCCTCCCTCTATGGATTTGGGCAGTTTTCTTTCATTTTTCCCATTGTCTTTTGTATTTGATTCCATTAAAATCCTAGTGTTACATTTTTAGCAACAAACACATTGTTGTTATTATCATGCACCAACCCAGGTTACCTGATGGCATGAGTGGGTTTCTAGTCAATGTTAGGATACATAGCTACTGCAGATATGTTCTTCTGACTTATAATTCTATTCCTGGCTCTCATTTGCAGTGTCAGTCAAGTCCACAGGATGGCCACAGGGCATTTAGAAGGTGAGGAAAGGCCTTCCCTTTCTCAAAAGCTTGGACTTCAGATGAGCCACATGCCAGTAATTTTAGCCTTTTTTTCCCTCAGAGGAAAAATAAACACAAATCACTTGGCATATCTGACAGTCTTCAATTAGAAGGATTTATAGAATCACGCAGCTAGCAGAGAAACTAAGAGCCCGCAGAATCCATTGCCTTGTCTCAGACAGGTCAACAATTGGCATCGCATGTAGACTGGCTCTCTTTGTATAGCTTTTCAGAATAAGTGATTGTATTCTCACTCCAGATGAAAAAATCTAATATTTAATAATCCTCGTGGTAGGATGTTTCTCTTTTAACCTAAGAAGGAGAGTTGGAAACTGTTGTTCCTTGTCTGTATAGACCCATAGCCCCTGGCTGAGACTTGGCATTAGTAGGGGAGATAACTTGCTACATTTGAATATACTATTTTTTATGCAAATAAGTGTTTTTATCATTTTTGTGGTTTTCTTCGATACTTTATCCAGATGCCCAGGGTCAGATCCAGAAAGGTTACCCCTGCTGTGTTACCATGGGTAGAGTCAGCAGAATACTAAGAGGACCCTCAAGATTTCCTAACAGTAGGCATGTGTGGAAAAGATAGATAGGTTCCTTTGTTTTTCATAGATTCCCACTGACTGAACATCTGTGAGAGGAATGGAAGGAATTTACTTTGAGAGCCTATCTGTATCAGTAGGAAATCAAATGTAAACTTTTTAACAGTTTCCGTGAAGGTGAAGGCCGACAGCAAGTCTGTCGCTTCATTCTGCTTTCTAGCCACTGTTTCCCTCATGGCTTGATGTCAGGCAGAGCTTGCTCTACTGTTGCATCCTTTGTGATGATACCAGCCACCTGAAGCTAGTTAGCCAGAGGGCACAGGTCCTGGCAGGGTCACATGGCCTGTGCCCTGGGGCTGTATGCCTTGGTACAGAGTGTGACCTTTCCTTTGATATTTTAGTCCCTCGCCTGCATCAGTTCATCTTGGGGGAAATAGTCCTACAATTGATATATGATGAGTGATTAAGCACAGAGTTTGATTACTCAGATTCTTTTTTATAATGAAAAATGTGCATTATTAGTATTAAGATTTCTTATGCCCTCCCTTGTAGATTTCTTCCCAATATCAAGGTAACAGGCACATGAGTAGTAATTTAAAGTTGTTCATAAAAACAAAAAGGACTTGAAAAGTTTTACAAGAAATACCACATACTCTACAAAAGACCAGATTTCTTTACTTGAGCACATTCCTATTGAGCTGTCATTATGTGTCACACCCAACGTGATATACCTACCTTCAACGTCCTAGCCTAATCAGAGGGATCCTTTACAATAGTTGATATGTAATGTTAAATAATACTGTGGGAAGATGTTCTAGATCAGGTGTGCCTGAGCTGAGTTTGGAAAAATGGGCAGGATCCAATTTGGTAAAAGAGAAGAGAAGGGCTAGGGCAGGTAGTGAAGAAAGAGGGAGTAGCTTCTCCAGGGAACTGCAAATTGTCCAGGAGGGCAGAAGATAGAGTGCAAAGAGGGGAATGAGAAGATGAGGTTGAGGGGATAAGTTGTGCAGGGTGGAGAATAGTTTATAAAGCATCTGGGAGTTAGCCCGAAGACAATAATTAGTCATTGCAGGGCAAGGATATCATCATATTTGTGGTTTTAAAAGTCACTTCGATGGTGGAGTGAGAGGTTTGAAGAAGACTGAATTGATGGAGGCAAAGAACCCATTTAGAAGAGTGTTGATGAGGGGCACCTGGGTGGCTCAGTTGGTTAAGCATCTGACTCTTGATTTCGGCTCAGGTCATGATCTCATGGTTTCTTGAGTTCGAGCCACTCTGCGCTAACAGCACAGAGCCTGCTTGGGATTCTCCCTCTTTCTCTGCCCCTCCCCCATTCACACTCTCTCTGTCTCAAGATAGATAGGTAGGTAGGTAGGTAGGTAGGTAGATAGATAGATAAAAGAGAGAGAGAGAGAGAGAGAGAGAGAGAGAGAGAGAGGATTGTCGACGTAATTCATGAGATAGGCCTGAATCAAGTAGTAGCATTTGTGATGGAGAAACCCATATTGGAGATGGAGTTTGAATTAAATTACAGAGGAAGAATTAATAGAATTTGATTGATTGATTATGGCAGTTAAGAAAGAAGGAAGTCCAAGGATTGGTGATGAAGGAGAAGGCACTGAGTTGGGTTTTAGATTTATAAATTTTGAGATGTCTATGGGCCATACAAGTGGCAATGTCCAGCAGCTCTGGATCTCACTTTGAGAGTCCCCAGCATGTATCTGTAAGCAAAACTATAAGAGTGGGTGAAATCGCCCAGGATGTGGGCAGAGAATACATTGCCCTTGCTTTCCCCTAGAAGATAGCTCTTCAGGTACTGAATATGGGGTGCAACTGGAGTGCAACATTGACAGTGTCGTTTCCTCTTGGACCGTGGTGCACAAACACTCTTACATTGTTCTGCTTTCTGGACCCTGCAAACTGTCACCTTCTATTATTACAATCTCATCAATATTTCATGACCCTTTCTAGTTTCCAGGTTGATATGGGCAGATGTTGTCTTCTTGACAGCATAAATAGGTGTCTTGATTTGGATATTAGCCATGCTCATACCCCAGAGTAAAATGAGATTAAAGAAAAGCCCTTCCGCTGTCTGTTGATGCCTCTGAGGCAGCTTCTCTGGTGATGATTCCTTGCCTTGTTACTAGCTGTGGAGGCGGTGGTTTTAGTTTTAACTCTGTTCCTTGACTACCAGAACGAGATTCTGAAACCTTTGTCACTGTGTTGGTTTCCACCAAATAGTCCATAGATCTGTTCATCCTTGACCGCTTGTAAATTGTTGTGAATGTTTACAGAAATGGGGGAGGGGAGAGAAGGGGATTTCAAAACTGGGTTTTCTAAGGCCCGACAAAAGAGTAAATATTTTTTAGCTTAAAAAAACCCCAACATTTCAGAGTGGCAAATAAATGCGTCTCAGTGTTCTGGTGATTTGAATGTTCTAAATGAGGAAGCACTGGGAGCAGCATCTGTGCCTGTCTCCGCCACAGCTCTCATTCCCTCTGAGGCACTGGGAAGTGAGACGACTCTGAGCACCAATTGCTTGCAAATTTCTTCTTCTCTTCCGAAAAAAAATTAGTGCTAGCAGGTCCCCCAATATGCAGATGCTGCCTTGTTGAGTCAAAAGAACATTTTAAGTAGAAGCGTTTGCATTCTGGGGACTAGCTCCTGCACTTCTAAAATGAGACTCCGTTGAGAAGCCAGATATTCTTCCCAAATCATTAGAGTGGATAGGATGTGATTCCATTCCCATTTTTTATGCTATTTTACTTGTGCTTGATTGGAGAGCCTGTTGGAGATACATGCCTGTGTACGAGAGAAGTGCTTTGTCCTTATGATGTAGACAATTATGCCAGTTCTCTGCCTCCTTTGGCTAGTGAAGATTAGGCACAGCTCTGTCTGCACATGTGGGGGATGAGGGGGCAGGATGCCATTGTGGACTTGAGCTATACTCAAGTGACTCACCCCTGGCTAGTTCGACTTCGGAGACATGGCTTCTGCACTAATAAAAAATGCTGCCAATCACAGTGTTCTATTGAAAGGTTCAGTACATTGTGTCCAGAATAGTCTTTATTTAGATGGTAAAAATGTCAAAAGAAAAAGCACAACCTGAGTCTAATGGGCTGATTGAACTCAAGGGAGAGGTAGGTGGGGGTGGGGAGAGCGAAAGAGCAGTTTCTAAGCAGAAATATGACAGCAAAGACACGTTCTGGGGATGGACCAGCCATTTATCATGGCAAAAAGAAGGTCATATGAACTCATTTTGGAGTTCAGAGTGGTGCTGAAAACAGAAATTAAAGAACTGTAAAAATGACTCGAAGTTTTGGTAGCAGGTATCTGGTTTAGCACTTACACCCAAACAGTTTACCACATAGGTTAAGAAATGGCCGACTCTTTGCAGCCAGAGAAGAAAGCTGATTCATTCAGAAGCTGCAGCCTAGCGTGAACCGTGGCATCGGTGCCAGTGAACTGGCATTGGCATTGCCAAGTGCATTGTTAGTACGTATCTGGATAGATTTTTTGTCTAAGTTACAGTTGCAGCAGGTAAGTGCAGTGACCTGAAAGCTAAGAGCAGTCTCAATGAATAACTGTCTTTCCTGACATCATTCCCAGACTCAGTCTGGCAAATTATTTTTTACTTTAGGTTATCTGTACTCGGGTTATATGCCCTGCTGTGGCAGGAAATGTTTCAGGTTCTCCCTCTCCCTCTCCCCACCTCTCTCTCTCCCCCTCTCCCCCTCTCTCCCTCTCTCCCCTTCTCTCCCTCTCTCCCTCTCTCTCTCCCCCCACTCTCTCCCTCTCCCCACCCTCTCCTACCCTCTCCCTTTCTCCCTCTCTCCCTCTCTTTCTCTCCCTCTTCCTCTCTCTCTCCCTCTACCTTTCCCCCCCTTCTCTCTGTCTCTCCCTCTCACATTATCTCTTTGAGTCTTTCATATACACACGTACATCCCTGCAGGTCACATGACTTATTTTGGAGGCTATACAACTTCTCTGAATGATCCAGAATTTTGCTGGTATAGGTTGCCACAGGGTGTGACGTGACCTGTCCCAGACTATGACCATCTAAACAGAAGGTAGGGGTGTGGAACATCCTTGAGCCTGGTGGACCAAGCCATTAGTATTGGGAGTAGTTTATTACGCAGCAAAAGCCAATTGTCACAGCTTTCCAGGTGAATAGAATGCTTTCATTTCTTAATTTTAACAGACTTGGGAGAAGGGTGTTCAGAGGGAGCAGCTGCAGCCCCAAATTCTACATGTCAACTCGCACAGTGACACGAACTCTGCTACCTCTTTACAGGTGCTATATGGACAGACTAGAATATTGTCTACCTCCCTGCTTACTTTCATTCCCTCATTTCTTTCATTTGTTGGTTAATTTTCTTAAAGATTAATACGCTCTTTTAGCAGGCAGATGTTGTGCATACAAAGATAAAAATTCATAAACTAATGAGGACATACATGGAAGAAAATATTACAGTAGATATAAAAAGTGCTACTGGAGACGTGTGCAGCCTGTTGAGAACACAAGGGACAAATCACCTGCCTCTGAGGACCAGGCATGGGTAGCTTCCCTGAAGAGGCACGTTTTCAAGAGTATCGCATGGGCACTTCCACAGTTATTCCCCAGCTCATGCTGGTGCATTCAATGTGGATTTTCCCACTCAGGAAACCTAATCTATGCGGTCTATGTACTTTTTATCTATGTACTTTTATAAGCATAGGGGATGGGATACAAAAACTAGGAGTTAATGTTTTTAGCTTAATTCCAGTAGTCTGGCAACCCCCTCCCCCATTTATAAGATACAGCTATCTCTAAGAGGAATTTCACTTTAATATCAATATTTTAACCTTACTGTGTTTCCTCCCCCTTCCCTTCCTCCCTTCCTCACTTTCGTTGTTGACAGAAAGGGATTGTTGCACGGTGGTCCCTCCATATGGGGGAAAGGCAGAGGCCCAGAGACTAGACTGATTCACTGGGTCTAAGTGGTAACCAGGAAAGGACTCCATTGTGAACTGGAAGATCTGTTTTTAAGTCATTTCCCTTCTGAATGTTCAAGATGATGTAAATATACTGTACTCTATCTTATTAAGTTGGTCCCAGTAACCAAGGAAATGGCCTTCATTCCCATCCCTAAGATACTGTGAGATGGTGTCTCAGGAACTCATTGCCTTGATAGCCAGTACTTTGGTGGATATGTGTAACCTCAGCTCACAGGTTATTCCTTAACATGTTCTCTGCCCATTAGTAAGGCTGCCTAAAGCTGTCTCCACAAAAACTGTTCTCAGACATCCTGTTCTGCCTCAGCCAACCACTGACTCCAGCACTTTCTCTATTTATTTGTTAGCATTTGAAGGAATGATTGTATCATATGAACAGACCTACCAATGTCATTTAGTCGTAAGTGATGAAATTACTTTAAACAAACAAAAGACAACTAAATCGTGAAATGATAGCTCATACCCTAGGAGAACCTGGAACCAGAGCTGCCACGTGTCCACACATTTTGTGTACCATCCAGGTGCCAGGGCATACCTAGAAGCTGGAATCCAGTCCCTCCTCCATTCTCAAAGCTGGGTTCTTTGACATGAGGTTATGTCCAGTCAAAGAGACCTTGTGCTCACCTCCAGGGCTAGGTCCTCCTCTCGAGGCGGTGCCTTTACTTAATTGGTCTGCTCAGGGTAGACGCCCATCTTCTACCTCTTCTCTGCTCATCCTTGGCTCTTTTATTGCAATAAAAGCCCCACTATAAATGTGGAAACATGAGAAAGAACATGATGAATATAGATGATAGAAGGCAGCAGCTTTACCAGTTAATTAAAAGTGTTTCTTTTGGAACCAAACCATCGGAACAAGATTAAATTAGGAAAGATATTATTGGGAATATTTCTTGATTTGAGAAAAGACCTCACATTGGGATGACCAAATCTGCTCACTTTTCAGGTAAAATTAATAAAACGATACCAATACCTAGATACAGCCGGGCACAATTTTTGAATTATGAAGGAAAGAAGTCCTATGAGTAC
This sequence comes from Herpailurus yagouaroundi, assembly GCF_014898765.1. Classification (NCBI taxonomy): domain Eukaryota; kingdom Metazoa; phylum Chordata; class Mammalia; order Carnivora; family Felidae; genus Herpailurus; species Herpailurus yagouaroundi. The sequence continues at coordinate 15,965,904 of NW_024412426.1, forward strand.
CTCTAAAAAAAGGAATATAACAAATGGGGAGCTTGTCTACAGAGGTGTTATTATTAGACTGGTGACAACTTAATTTCTTCAACAATAAATGCAGAAAACAATGGAGCAACATCTGGAATTTTGGTAGCTATGGGAGGAAAGATTATTAGCGCAAGTTTTATATCCAGCCAAACAGTTCTTCAAAACATACTCATGTCGGACTGGTAAATATACTACCGACTAATTCTTTTTTAAGAGGTTAATTGAAGACATTCTCCAACTGACTAATGAATTTTTTTTTTAATTTTTTTTTTTAACGTTTATTTATTTTTTTTGGGACAGAGAGAGACAGAGCATGAACGGGGGAGGGGCAGAGAGAGAGGGAGACACAGAATCGGAAACAGGCTCCAGGCTCTGAGCCATCAGCCCAGAGCCTGACGCGGGGCTCGAACTCCCGGACCGCGAGATCGTGACCTGGCTGAAGTCGGACGCTTAACCGACTGCGCCACCCAGGTGCCCCATGAATTTTTAAATAATTACGTGGGAAGCCATTATAAAGATACAAATCTGGTTTAAATTTTGGAAGATCACTTTGTCTGCTGTAAGAATGAGGTAGTGGGGGAGCAAAGAGAGCATCTGTGTTCCAGGTGAGAGATGATGATATCCGTATGACAGGTGGAAGAATGGCATATAAAAGGGTATTAGCAGTAGAAAAAGATATCAAGTGTTCTAGTTTGGGACGTGTCAAATCTGAGATGTTTGCAAGGCATTCAGATGGAGATATCCATCTGAGGGTTTGGTGATGCAGTTGCTGAGGATAGTGAAGTTGAAGGTACAAGTACAGCACATAGCTGAGGAATATCAGCATGTAGATGATATTTGAAACCATGAAAATTGATGATGTCATCACGAGAGAGAATGTGGGGAGAGAGAAAGACCGGAATTGAATACTGAGCACCATGCAAAATAGGGCAGACAGTAAGCCAGCAACCACACTAGGCTTGTCAGAGCATCATTCCTGGTGGAGGTGGGGTGGGGGAAGACTCTTAGATATAGGCATTGTAGCAGATATTCAAATTCCTCATTGCTTGTTACATTCTAGATCAAGGCCCAGAAATTTAGCAGGGCCAAATATTGGACTCCAGTGCTTGGGCTGTGGGACTTGTAAATTATCTGGCAGAAAGCACTGACCCTTGACCTGGCACAATCAGTGGCTTTATTCAATAACGTATGAATGTCGGTCCTTTGCTCTAGTCTGACTCTGCCACCTCAGTTTATGGTCGATGCAGTGTTGGCTCCATCTGATACGAACAGGTGACTGAGATCTAAGCCTTGACTGATGGAAGCCCTGGTTTACAGCCAATTTCCATGGATCTTTGCTAGAGTTCTGCAGGAAATACTCTCAATCTAACTTCTAATTCCCAAAGGTGGTATCTGTGCGTTATATCCCACTGTCAGAAACCTGTACGATTGTAGTCCTGAGAGCTGTGACACTCATTCACTGATATCACTTTAGGAGGCACTGGAAGATGGTTAGTTATGGTCAATTGACTTCCCTTTGGAGGCAGTTTCATTTTGAATATGTGAGGGGCCTCTCCTTCTGGAAGTATCCTTACTGTTTGCCCCGTACTTGAGGTCAGTTATCGTGGCAGGGACATTGGAGTCATCCTGTCACATCCAGGCTTCTCTAACACCATTGTGCTGTGATTGTTGGAAGCATACATTTGCACTCAAGATCAATAAAGCTGCATAATGTACATGGGTACATTATGGGTAATGTACACGACACGTGGGTAATGTACACGACAGGGTCTCTGGGTCCAGAAATCCCAAACACATGGGAGAAGATCAAAGTAATGTGGGTTCCCATAAGTCACTTGATGGGCTGGACTGCCAATAACCCGTCAAGAGAAGGTAGTGTCTCTCAGTGGGGTCTGCCCACTCGATAGTAAAGGGTGCGGTCTGGACTTCACAACCTCCTGAGGGAGTCAGAGTGGTCAGAGGAGTGCCTCTAATTAGCAGTATCTAATTAGAAACTGTCTTTTAAGTAAGTCTGAAAAATGTAATTTTAGGCTTTCTAGAGAGAAGAGCTGAGAATGGCAGCAAAGGTACAAAGTTTAATAAATAACATCCAGTACAGCCCACCCCTTTGGATTCTCAGTGTCCAAACATATCTTCCATTCCATATCTAACTTCTAAACAACAACATCAGTGTCGTGCACCCACCTAACAACATGTGTTTATATATTGCATGAGTAAAAGGTTATTCTTTCTCTCCCCAAAAAAGGAGAGATACAAAATCTCATGTGTCTATGTGTGGAGAATGTTCATTCCTTTCCTAGCATAGCCAGAAATTCACTTTAATATTCTGTAATCCTAAGAGTAAACAATAATTACTACCAATATACTGCATATAAGATAGCAAGGAAATGAGAGAGTCATGAAAATGGCATAAATCATTTCTGCTCACATTCTGTTGGCCAGAACTTAGAGGCAAGCAGCTGGGAGGGCTGTACCCAGGAGAAAAATGAAAACTGTTTAGTGAACTATAGCATTGCCTCTGTCATACCAAAAACACAGAGTGTTTTAGGAAAGAGGGACTCCTGATTAGACACATGTATTTATCTCCTATTTTCCCAACCCTGGAATTATCCTCTAAAATGACAGTAGAGGAGTAAAACAGGTAAAGTTAAGAAAGAGAAAGACAATGAGAGGGTGACAGACAATGAAAGAGAGATATTAACAAAATGTTGAACATGAAAATCAGATGAATTAGATGGAGAAGTAGTAAATGTTTGAAGAGAAGATGACAGAGAAAGTGGGTGATATTCCCACCCTCCCCAACCCCTCTCTAAAAACCTTAAGTATTGGAGGGACGCGGGGCATTGGTTAGCTCTAGTCACAATAATAAGGTGTGACAGTCATCAAACCTCAGCGGCCCATGGAAGTCTTTCGTTGTTCCCACCTGTGAAGATTATCCGGCCCGCCCCTGTGTTTGTGGGTCGGCTGAGGCTGTTGTCAAGGCTGGGCTCCACCAGGCCTCCTCAGCTGGAGCGTCTCTGCTCCACAAGCCTCGTGTCCTCTCCCCAGGGCCACTGCACAAGCACGCCTGTGCCGCCCTCATAGTGAGGTTAGAGAAACGGGGACAAAAAATGGGGTGAAAATTTCAAGACCCCTTAGGGACCAGGCTCAGAGTTGGCACACGGTCACTCACATCTCATTGTATTGGCCAAAGCAAGTCACGTAACCAAAGCCTAAATGTGAGGGGTGGGAATAGACTCTGGGTCTTTCGTGAGAGGAGCAACAGTCACACACCGAAAGGCGTGGATGAAAGGAGGGTGAAGAATTAGGTCCATAAACACAGGACCATAGCAGGACTGAGAGGACGGGCTGGAAACGAGATGGATTGCTGCACGGAGGTCCTCCGAAGAGCAGCTAGAATCCCAGATTTCTCTCATGCCACAAATAGCAGAGGTGGGGAGGTGATTGCTAAAACAAGCATAATAAGTATAAGCCTGCATTTTGAAAAGTAGAGCACCAGCTTCCTTTCCCCATTTATCTCCCAGAACTCTAGCAGGTCTGGAGAAGAACTTGGTAGTCTTTTCTGGAGAAATTGGAGAATGAACCCAGATGGCAGAGCTCCCAGTAATACTCACTGGGGGCTGAATTTGTGGAGGGCATGGAAAATGAAACAAGATTTCAAAACAATCAATTGTTAATTGTATATGCAATTATATAATTAATCAGCAATGTAATTACATAACTAATAAATGATATAAGAATGACAAATATAAAATGATATATGTGAACATTTTTAAATAGTAATGGGTTAGAGATGGGAGTGGCACCAACCTACAAAAGACAATTCTTTTAAGAGATAGCGATGAAAAATGAGGTGGTAGATAGAGCAATGTGTGTGTTTAGTATTTTAAAATCTATTTCATGATACAGAAGAGAATAGAGATAGGGCATGATTGAAGGCTCAAAATCTTTGAGAAGATAGGGATCTGATATCAACTAGAACACAGGTAGTTCCAGAGACTTCAGGAGGCTCAGCAGCATGTATCTCTGTTGAGTAATTTGGAGATTCTTAAGTTTCTTTTTGTTACTTTGCAACAGCAGGGACTTCTCTCAAGGCACACACATACACACACACACACACACACACACACACACACACACACACACACACAGCCTGAAGTCAACATATAAAGTGCTAATAATATATCTATGAGGTGGGATAGGTGATTATGTTCATTATGCTTTTCTGTAGTTTGCAAATTTTATATAATAAGTGTGTTAATTTCAAATCTAGGGGAAATGATATCTATCTACCTGTGTGTCTCCTTATTTATTTCCTTCAGATGGTCCTGGAAGAGCAGGTAGACTACTGAGGAGGTGGTACTTTAACTAAATTGGCATAATTTACAACAACCTGTCTTTTTTAGGAAGGATTTTGCCTGAGGGGACGAATGGATGGTGTAGCAGCATCCGGGAAAGAACCATCCCATCCCTTCCCTTCTTCTGCTCCTCTCTGCACTGTGCCCTTTCTTCCCCACATCACAGTTGTCTCAGCCTCTCTCTCGCTGTTTCACATGTTTTGTCTCTCACTCCCTCAGGCTATTTTCAGATCACCCCCTCCCACTGCCTGATCTATTTTCATGTAAGGAACATGATTTCTGAGAGTCCTACTTCATTTTTTCTGGTCCCCCTGTGGACTGGCCTGAATGCACATTGTCAGAGAATTATGTTGCACCAACTGCGGGGAAGGAATTAAATTACTAATAGATCATTCTCTCTCAGGACAAAGAAAAAAAAATGCAAATAAACACTGTCTCGCCTCAACTCCCTGCTAGGACCCTCAGACTCTGATTCTCTGGCCTTCTGGTCTCCTTCTTAGTCTCAAACCCAATGGGCATAGATTAGAAACTTTACCCTTGACTAACCATGCAACTTTGGGGAGGTTTTTATGCCCATAAGCCTAGGAGCTCTTTTCGTTAAGATGGGAGTGATAACACCCCCACCACTGAATGCAAGGCTTGGAAAGCAGCTGCCCCAGCTGGAGGAGAGGTCCAGCAAACAGCCCTCTCCATGCTGTGCTTCCTACTTGAGCTTCTTCCTACTTCCTCTATTTGTTTAACTGGCAAACTGCAGTGCTCCTGTCACCACGTAAGGGATGTCCTGCCTTCATTTCCACAGTTGCATCTGGGCTAAGCTCAAATACAAGTAGAGACAGAAACCAAGAATCTTAGCTATAAGACAATGGGAATTGTGAGCTTCTCTGTTAAGGAAACCATTCTCAATTAAAACAAATGTATAATAACTTCCCCAACTCCCACACTTCTCTGGATGATCTTAGGTATTTATTCTGGCCCAGATACTATACTTTTTATTTTAACCTTGTTTAAGCCTCAAGAAACTCTGTGAGAAATTATTACCTTAATATTATAGAGAATGGAGTGAAGCTCTGAGAGGTTGCTCAAGGTCAATTGCTGGTAAGTACTGGAGACAAGATTTGAACCTACCAAAAAATCTGTCCTCTGTGTAAGCTCTTAAGTAGATGCCCTGCCATAATTGTACTGTAATTTCCTGTCCCTTTTGCAAATAGGGACATGATAGGAAACTGAATTTAAAAGCACTAATTAATCCAAAACATTGACATATCTTTAGTTATTTCCCTGTCCTCTTTGAAAACGCTCTTTCCTCTCTTTGTTTCTTATTTGTTACCTTCTTCTTAACCTGTGATTCAGTGGATGCCTTTTGGGATTGCCAAGGGATCCATTCATTCATTTGTTCATGCCTTCTACATCTCAACGTGCACCGTGCTAGGACTCATTCAAGACAGTGATAATACACAGATATCGATGAAGTCACAGTCTGTGGGGAGAGAGATGTGAATGTGCTGTGACAAAGTCCTACGGGAGGGGAGCACTGAAGAATGCAAAGTCTGTGCACTTAGGAGTGGATGCATCATGTAGGAGGGTGTTCAGCTGCAAGTACCAGCAAACCCAGTTGAGAATTTATTTATTCTCTCACAAAACAGTGTCCACGTCATGGTGGTAAAAGTTACAGTGTGGCCAGGGCACCAGCTCCATTGTTCTGTTCTTCTCCCAGCTCTGCCCTCTTTTGTGGGCTGGACTTGACCTGAGCTTCCCTAATGGCTGCAAGGTGATGATCAGCAGCTCCCTTGTTTGTGTCTGAAAGTAAAAAGAGAAAAACTTCTGGTTACACCGTGGAAGAAAATCTCTTCCCTTAAGATCGTGTACCCATTCCTAGGACTATAACATCTACCTGAGATACTGTAAAGGAAGGAAATTCTTTTTTCTTTTCTTTTTTTTTAAAGTAGGCTTCACACCCAGCGCAGAGCCCAGTGCGGGGCTTGAACTCACAACCCTGAGATCCAGACCCAAGCTGAGATCAAGAGTCAGATGGTTAACCCACTATGCCACCCAGGCGCCGCATAAAGGAAGGAGATTCTTATGATGGGCTTTTGCAAAAAGACCCCTTCCCTGAAATAAATTTGTTTTGAGTAATATTGATGGTATGGGAAGTGGTATAAGGAGGAAGAGACTGGATGCTGGATGGGTAGCCAAAAAGGTCCACAGCAGTAGGGTTGAGGGGGAAATGACATTTAGGCTGGGTGTTGACAGATGATTAAGAGGTTGCCAGAGAAAGGTCAAAGTGCACTTCCAGGAAGGGAAACAGCTTATGTCTTTGACCTTGTGCCAAGAACCCGGCACGCTTGATGACGTGGAGTGGAAAGAGCCAAAGAGGGCTTCAAAGAGGTGAGGGCAGTCTAGGAAGAGTTTTGCATCCTTCGGAAGGCATTTGCTTCCTGTCTCCAGACAATGGAGAACAAATGGCAGGTTTTGTTATACAGCCGGGAATGCAGGAGAAAGTTTCTCTTGGGATAATTAACTCCATAAATGGAAGTGTAGGGAGTGGAGAGGCTAGCAGGAAGAAGACAGCTACAAAGTTTCAGGTGAAAGATTCAAAGATTAGGAGTTCCTAGCTATGGCAAACTCGACATGGATGCAAAAGGAGGCAGAGGGGGCCTTTCGGGGGTGGGGGTCGTCACGTTTCCTCCTGAAGTCCCTGGTCAGGGTCACAGCAACGTCGGAATAAATAACCATGGGAGAGTGAGGCTAGCCGTGCACATCTGACCCCCAGCCAGAGGGCCAGAGATCCCAGTTGCATTCAGCTCCCCTGCTCCAGGACGTATCTGGGTCTGCAAGTGTTTACCCTTTGCACAGAGGCTTCCCAGTTAATAACCTGAGACTCCTCATCTCAGGAAGAGAGCTTCAGCACCCACCCAGTGGGGCATAGTGTTCCTCTCTGGTTCATGGTCGGATGTTTCTTCCCTTCGGTTTCACTCTGATGCTGGCAGATTTCTGAATTTGTTACCAGGGGCTGAGGCTCATTCATATAACAGGTGGTCAAGAGGGGTCTGGGACTTGGGGATCGAGGCAATTAGAACATTTCCCACTGACAACAGCTAACAGGAGAGAAGTCTCTCGTCCACTCCTGGCCATGGTCTAGCCGTGCAAAACCTGGAGTGTGTCTTCCTTGGTGGTCTATTATTTTAGAATTATAAATCTTCTGGAAAAAAATGTTTCCACCTCAATAAATGACTAATCAACTCCTACAACTCTATTCTAAGATGGAAATTTAGCTTGGTGGGAGAGAATTTACTCACTGGGGTAGAAGTCACAGGTGGGAACAGTGTCCCACCTATGGCATAGCATCAGGAGGGGGCACTCTCCTTCATGAATTTCCCTTCTGTAATGGCGCATTTCTGCCTGTATACCAACGTTCTGTCCTATCTCACAGAGTGAAAACAACAACCCATTTCTCCTTTTCCCTCTAGAGGAAAGCAACCCCAAAAAGCTGCCCATACTCCCTCTCTGCTTTCTTGCCTCACAGTCTCTCTTTAACCCATCCTACTCGGGTTTTTACATTTATCGCAGTATGGGAGCTGCTCCTATCAACATTGCAATGACCAATGGTCAGTCTTCAGTCCTCATTACTTTGCCCCTTGAAACCTTGGACACATTTGGCCATTCCTCCTTTCTGAAACTCTTTTTTTTTTTCACTTAACTTTCAGGTCAGTAAACCTTTCTGATCACCTGCCCACATCACTGGCCATTTCTTGATACCCTTGGCGAAATCCTCTTCTTTTAAGTGGTCCCTAAAGGTTGGGAGTCTCCCAGATCTCAACCTTGGACCTCTTTCCTTCTCATATCTACTCGCTCCCTGAGCGAGTTCATCTAGTTTCATGGCTTTAAATACCATTCGTATGCCAGGGATTCACAAATGCACTCCTTCAGTTCTGGGCATTGAACTGGTTTATTCAGCCACTTACAAGATCCCTCCTTGTAGACAACCTGTGATATTGTCTGTCATCTACTTTGTAATACTGTAACAGGAGAGTGTTCTCCAAAAGCGTGTGTTAGTTACTTCAAGCCACAGATAGTTGCTTTAATCAGGAATTTGCACTACAGCTGGCTTCATTGCATAAAGGCCATTCTCCAGAGGCAGCCACTACAAGCACTTCAGCTATCTTTAACTCTGATCAACACCAGACATTTTGCTAATTAGCATGCTGAAGTCAAAAATGAGTTTTCATTTGTGAAATTAGTGGCTTGTTAATCAGCATAATGGATGTTAGAAATGGGCTTTCATAGGTCAAATTAGAGGTAATCAAGATGTGGGAATTGGCTAAAATATTTTAGGGACATTCCCTACCCACATAAAAACAGGGTATAAGAATCTGGCAAGGCTAATGGGCTGTACATTTAGGGATAGTACCTGAAACTTGATTCTTAAACTATTCTGTTTCTAGTCATTAGAACAAAGAATTTCTGGATGTCTGACACCGCCTTGGAATATGATCTTCTGCTGAATAGACTTCTCATGCCGTGCAGTGATTGGAGCACTGGAAGGCCAGTGTGTTGGGACTACATCAGGCTTACAGAGCAGGTGTATAAATTGCTTTGTGCCTACTTGTTAATGACATTATGTCTGCATATGTAGTGAAATCTGATCTGAGACTTGCTTTCATTATAACTTGGTAATGAGGTTGTGGGGGCAGTAACTAATTCACCCATTTCAACTTTTTCTGTGGCTGTAGTTGTATACCACAATGAACCTAAGAGTTGTGCATTATCAAACTGGCTTATGTCAATTTTCAATACAATTCAAACATAACATGGCCAAAATAGAACTCTTTGTTCACCATCCCCCAAAATGTGTCTGCCCAGGCTTTGCCTTCACAGTAAACAGCACCTACATTCACCCAGTCACTCAGGCCTGAATTTAGCACCTTGCCTGGACTTTGCCTCACACCCCTAGCCTATCCACCCATAGGTTGTTTTGATCCTGTCTTCAGAGGATATCAACTTGTGCACTTTTCTCTATGTCCATATTCATCTCTCATCTCTACTACTACAGTGGCCTCCTAATAGGCCTTCCTGTGTCCATAGTTCCCTCTGGTCACTTCCCACGGAGCTGCCAGAGAGTCTGTCTACAATGTCAGTGAGATCACATTACTCTCCTGGTTTCACCCCTACAAAGCTTCCTATTTGAGTTAGAATGAAATTTCAACCTGTTGCAATGTCTTCTAACACCCCTGTGATCGATCCCCTGACCACCTCTCCAACCTCATCTTCCCATTCTTGTCTCACCCCACTGCTACAGCATTTGTTCTTCGTCTCTCCAACCTCTCAAACTCATTCCTGTCTCCGGGCCTTTACACTTGCTGCTCCCTCACCAGAAATATTCTCCCTGCACCTCTCTGGTCATATGTCACTTGGCCAGAGAGAACTTCCTTGCCAACCATGTGCTCTAAAATGGCCCTAATCCTGCCATTTTCTATCCTGTTGCCTGCTCTACTTTTCTTCTTAACATATATCTTGTGGAATGGCATCATGACATATCTTTATTTGTTAAATATATTATGATCCATTTCCCCAGTGAGAACAAAAGCTATATGAGGGTGAAGACTTGAATCTTGTTAGATACTGTGTCCCCAGTGAAGACAACAGTGCTAGGCACATAGTAAATGAATAGCCCTTAAATATTTGTGGAATGAATGAATGGTTCCAATATTCATACATATTTCTGTTTCTCCCACGTTGTGATGTCAAACTCATTGCAGTTGGAAAGGCAGTTAGGGAGCGAGATGTTTCTTTGTGAGATATACTTATATGCATCCATTCACTCCTGTACCTCATCTTTCTTGCCTGCCTTCTGTCCATCAAATCCTGTGGTAGGTGAGGATGCAACTGTGAGGAAGCCAGAGAGAGTTTCTGCCCTTGTGGAATTTAGAGTCATAAACTCTATCAGAGTCATAAACATTAAACAGCAAGAAAATAATTACAATTATTATGAGAGATCCAAAGAAAAAAAACACTAGAGTACCAAGATAGAGGGAACATACAGAAGCTGGTTCGAGGAAGCATCTCTGAAGAGGTGGCCTTACGCTGAAGCCTGAAGGATGAGAATGAGCAGGATGTGTAAAGAGGATGGCAAGTGCAAAGACCCTGAGGCAAGAAAGAGGTCAGCTAGTTCCTAGGACCAAAAGACCTACACGGCTCAGAGCTGTGAGTGAGAGATGGGAACCACATGTGACGTTGAAAAGAAAGGTAGAGACTGAGCCACCAGGGGAAAATGGAAAGCAAGAATGTCAACTAGAAGGCATTTGTGATGGTTGAGCTAGACGTGATGGCAGTGGCTGGGAAAAGGGAAAGATGTAGAAACACCGGAAACATTTTGGAGCTGGAATCAGTAGGAACTGGAGAAGGATGGAATGCGAGACATGACAAATCTCCAATAAATATGTGATTTTATTGCATTATGGGGGGAGGAGGAGAAACAAGAATATTTCCCAGATTTTATGGCATTTGCAGTGGCAGGGAAGGGCATTGTCATTTTCTGAAAAGATGGGGGAAGACTGGGAGAAACAGCTTTGAGAAGGAAACCGACTCCTGATTTGAGCATATTAAGTGCAAGAAGGCTGCAGCACATCAGTTGAATATGCAAGACCAGAGTAGAGGGGACTGGACTGGAGATAGCGATTTTGTGTTCATGGGGAATATAGATGGTATTTAGAGCAGTGGAAATGGAGAACTTCATCCAGGAATGAAGAGAATACATCCCAGAAGGTCCCAGGAAGTCTAACAATCTCAGTCAATAGAAGATGAGAGGCTTAGGAGGAAATTTGACACAGGCAAATATAAGCAGATCCAGGATAGTGTGATATCCTGGGGACAAAAGAGGGAAGTGTTTCTTGTAGGAAGTTTGTTAGTTAGGTTGAATGCTGGTGAAACACTTAGAAAGATGAGGAGAGAAGAGTGCCGATTGCATTTGGCAACAGGCAGGTTGTTAACTTTGAAAACAGCAGTTTCAGCTGAGTAGTAATGGAGGTGGAAGTCAGATGTTGGGTGAAGAGTAAATTGGAGATGCGGAGAGTCGAGACAGCTTGTGTAGAAAACCTTTTAGGAAGTTTGTGAAGAGGAACAGAAAAGGGTTCCAGTAACCTGAGAAGTAGGTGGAGTCAAAGGAGAACTTACTAGCATTTTGTAAAGATGGGAGATTATAGGACACATTTGATGCTGCTGGCACCACTCCAGTCGAGAGAGAGAGAGATTGTGCAGAAAAGAGAGGTAGACTGCCTTTAAAAGTCAAAAGGGAATGGGGTCCAAAGTAGAAGCAGAGATTGATTGGCTTTTGGGAAGAGGGGAGTTTTTATTTTATGGAGCTCAGGGTGTAAATAATACTTCCTTTTCCTGTTTCATTGCTCAGACCCACAAGCTGAGGAATAATAGATGGGCAAGTATTCCTGCATTCTCAAATGAGGCTTAGCATCATTTATGCAGGACTTAGGAAGAGGTAAACCCAAACCTGTTTCTGTCCCATTATTCTATCAGCCAACTCCAGGCAGCATAGGAGAAGCTGGTCGTGGCTCTCTCCTGGTGTGTCCCCAAGACATGAGAGAGCACAGGGGTGCTTTCCCTCCACCTCACACCAATGCGGGAAAGGCTTCATGTAACCGCTTGGGAAGCTTGATATGTATCTCCTCGAGATTGAGACACTCAGGGACCTACTGACTTCTCTTGAAAAGCCTGTAGACAAAGGGCTGTGTGCAGTGGTGGGAGCAGCAGAGCAAAGAGGGCTTCACTGGTAATGGCCTGCATTTCCAAAGTCACCAGGTTCAAAAAAATTTTTTTCCTACGGGCCATATGTGGACCCACAAAAAATAGGTAATATGAGAACTTATTAAAAGGAACTTTCCCAATAGGAGAGTCTGGAGAGAGGGGGCACCCCGAGAGAAAGTCTGTGTTGATGGGTCCGAGTCCAGGGGAGAAGAGGGGATATTCCCGTGTCAGAGACCTGCACATGGGGAGACATGTGAAGGGCCCACAAAAGCAACTCCTCACATTGGGGCTTCTGATACACAAAAGGCCCACATGCTGTGATACGAACACACCAGCAAAGCAAGATGTGGCACTGTCTCTGACTGCTCATCTCCTGAGCCAAGCTCGAGAGGATCAGAAACAGGCCTAGAGAGTGGGAAAGAGGTGAAGGAGAAAAGCAAGAGCAGAAGTGGACAAAGAGTGAAGAAACCATCTCATCTCCCTTCATTCCAGGCATCGGGGCCTGAATGAGTCTCTAGCTGACAGGTGGGGTGGAGCAGTGGGGGCACGTAAATTGGATGAGAAATTGAAGCCTTGAGATAGGACTGGACTGGACTTCCCAAACATCCTACGAGCCAGATATTTCACGAATGCCTGGAAGTGATGAAGAAAATGAAGATATGACCAGCAAATGTCCAGCAGTGAGGAAGAACAGTTCCACAGAGGGAGTATGAAGGGGCAGTGGGGAGAGAGAATAAAGTTGCTTTCTGCCTGCCCTTTTCTCATTTCAGCTTGTTCAGTAAACTGCTTATGGTTTACATTTGTTTTTATCTTAAAACTTGGTGATGTTTGGTACTGTTGCAGTCCAAATAAAACCTGTGTATGACAGTTTGTAAGCACTGTCATATTTCCTGTTCTTTCATGTTTTTGACCAGGTCTGTGCATTGAAAAGCATCTACAAACCTAGCAGCTAGCAAAAATGAATGACACAGGGAAGGAGAAGTACTGTAGAGAGGAATGGGGCCTAGGGAATGCATGGCTTCTTAATGTTTTGGAAACCCTCTGTTGGCCAAGCAACATGGAAATGGAGAATACCAGTTATGAATTCTGTGATAGACCTTAGCTACAATTCTTCCCCTACCCTGGGCATCACAAGCCTACACTACAGAGTGTGGCCATGAGATGCAGATAGGGGACATGGCAGTGTAACATGCCCCCACCTCACATTCGTACATACTAAGGTAATGCCATTTACTAGATAACTATAGAAATATTTTGAGATTTCCTAAGTCTGTAATTTATAATTTCTTGTCAAAACTCTTGGTACAAATAGAAAGGCATCAACCTGTCATCTTAACATTAACAGGAGGATAGATGAGGGAAGAAACAGAAAATGTGCTTCACAAACTGCCTTCCCCATCCTGTGTCAGATCCTGGTAATGAACACCAACACAAGCCATTTGCTCTAGCAAGGAAACCACTTTTCAAAAGGCTTCCGTTCAATTCATTAAATATTTACTGAGTGCCTACTATGTGCAAGAAAATAATAGCAGGTCAGCTTTGACCAGAAGGACATGAACTCTCTAGTGTCTAATCTTGTCATTTGGAATTATGCCTGAGTAGCAATATGCTAGCCTCAAGCAAAATATCCTGTCAGCAAAACAAGAGCTTCCTCAACCCAAAACAAAACATATGAGAGAAATATAAAAACAGAATTTCAGATTGAGAATAGTCATATGCTAGAGCAAGATAAATGTAATTGTACTTCATTAAATGTTTGCTTTCAAAGTGATTCCCTAAGAAGGAACCCAGGATTTGTGACTTTACGTTGTATCTGAAAATACCACAGAATCTTGGGTTTTGGGAGGATCCGCAAAGGCCATTCATATCACAGTCCCATGTGTGGCCCGTATCTTCCTTAGAGTAGGGCCCTTTCTACATGGTTCATTCCACCTAAGTGTGGCCACTCATGACTATCATAACCAGGTTCTAGTGCTGTGAGTTGTCCCAGAGCATATGCAAGTAAGTGCTGGAACCTAGAAAGGTCTGTGGTGCTGAGAAAAGTTTAAGGTTCTGGTTATGCAAGGCACATGGATGTGGGTCTGAGTTGGTCTCTAATCGGGAAGTACCACGGCCATAACAACAGATGACAGCACATGAGAAGTGAGGTCATCAGTAGAGGGCCGACTGCTGGTTATGAAGACTGACAGCAAGTCAGAATCTAACTGGAGGAGTCCTGCAATAAGCAAGAAAAACATTCCTGAAGACCTGAGAATGGGACACCCCGCATTAGGGAAAGAAGTCTCCACGAGCACAGTGAAATCTTTAACAAGACTTCCAGAAGCCCAGACTTGAACAACCAGTAAACATCTCTCCCTTCTTCAGTGTCCTCTTTGCCTGGATCCTCTTTGCCTGCTGGTGAGGTTCAGTGTTCATCATCCAGTAGAGAAGAGAGATGGAATAGTAAGATCTTCAAAGGGGATGGGGAGATTCCGTCCATGCTAGGAGAAAACAATTTTATGTAATTTTCCTAAATGTAGTGACTTCCTCTTTAAATATTGTATTCTTTTGATTTTTATTATTCCACCTTCTCCTTGTTTTTATTCTGTCTTTTAGCCCTACCTCTTAATTGGTCTCTGAATATCAAAATCTTCCAAGGCTCAGTTTTGAGGTCTCTTCTTTCTTTCTATCCCTAGTCCCATGACTCACGTCCCACCTATGTGTTAATGATTCCAGATCTTTGTTTCTCCAGCCATGACCTCTTTCCTGAGCTCCAGGCTCATTTAGTTATCCCTGTATGGTTTATCCACTCGCGAGTCAAGTTGGAATGTCAACATAATATATCCAAAACACGACTCATGATCCCCTCTATTGTCCACAAACTGCTCCTCCCAGTCTTTCCCCAACTTGATAAATGACAGCACCAGCCAACTGAAGAGTTAAGTCAAAAACCCAAGCGTCATTTTTAATGCTCCCTTTTCCTCTCTGCTTCCCTACTCAACATCCACTTCATCAGTAGCTCCTGCCATTTCTATTTATAAAATGTTTCTGGAATCCATCCATTTCTCCCTATCTACAGCATTGCCATACAGCTCCAAGCTGCCATTCTGTGGCACCTGAACTTCTACTACAGGATTAACCCCCCTATATTCCATCCTCTGCCCAACAGACAGGGGGATCTTTTAAAGAATAATTTATATAAGTTTACGCCTGAACAAATCCTATCCAAAACGTACACAAAAGTCTCCCATCACACTTGGAATAAAATCTGAAGAGGCTTTGAATGAGCTTCCTCTGGTCACCTCTCTGACTTCATCTGATATCCCATTCATCCTTCAGCCACCCTGGCCTGCTTTCTTGTCCTCAATAGCCCATGCTCAATCCTGAGTTACGGCTTTTGCACTTGATTTTCACCCTTCTCAGAAGGCTCTTCCTAAGACTGGTTGCTTATCATCTTTGTGATTTGAAAATATCACCTCCTTGGAAGGTCTTCCCCAACACCCAATCCAGTGAGCTCCTCCCCCACCATGTGCCCTTCCTCTTGATCATGCGCTACCTTTTTTCACTGCACTCCTTTCCTCGGGGTACTAATCATTATCTGAAGTCATTTATCTTGTTGATTATCTGTCTCCCCATTATTAGAATGTGAGCTTCAGGAGAATAGGGATTTCATTTTGTCCCTCATTCGATCCCTGTATCTGTACCTAGAATGCTGCCTACTAAACATGGGTCTTTAATACTTATTTACTGAGTAAATGTGCACTCTACCTGCATATAGCTTCCACTCATTGATTTGTTGGAGATGTGTTTCATAAGCCTGTGTTCTTCTATTTAATGGCCCTTCAAATACTTGGAGGAAGTCTTTATCGTCATGCAGCTCTGTGTGTGTGTGTGTGTGTGTGTGTGTGTGTGTGTGTGTTTGGCGGACGGGTGGGGCTATGGGGTGGGGGGAGGTCTGTGTGTTTCTCCTGGATATTTAAATCAATTCTCATATGAAAGGATTTCCAGATACTTCACTATCCAGGTTACCTTCTCCTGGATAAACTCCAAGAGAAGATTCTCCAGAGTTAATTCCAGTGGTGACTAAAAATAAACTGAGTGACACCAAAAATAGGTAGCAAAAAAAAAAAAAAAAGTGCTTTCAGGCTGGGATTAACAGCCAACTCCTCTCTTGGTCTAAAGTATTTTTCTGTAATGCAGAATTTAAGGCATAGACAATCTTAAAAGATTTTCTTTATTCCTCTTTCCCATAGCAAACAGCTCTCCCCTAGGAACCCCAAGCGCTCAGCCTTAAACATGTGTTATTGACTTCCTTGCTGACTACTTCCCAAGCTCTGATCTAAGGAGAAGCAGAAGACAGTCTCTGCTTGTATTTCCAGCCCCTAGCCCCTCCTCTGGACTTCAGACTTATGCATTCACTATCTCATCTGACATCTCCCCCACTCGTCCCATAGGCACCTTAAATTCAACACATATCACAAACTGGACTTTTCTTCCCCTGCTCCTAACCTTTTATATGTTATTTCCAGTGCCTGTGATACCAACATGCATGTAGGCATCCAAGCTCCAAAATTCAGAGTCATTTTAAATTCTTTCTTCTTCAGTATTCACATCCAATCAATTTCCAACTCTGAAATTTTACCCTTCCCTTCCTCTTTATTTCCACAGCCCTATCACAGGCCTTCACGACCTCTTGGTTGTGGCCTCCTGAACCAGGCTCCCCACTTTCCCACCTCTGCCTTGCTCCATGTAACCCCATTCCCGACACCCCTGGAAGTCATGGTGGCTTTCAGGGCACCTTTTTATGATGAGGCCTAAACCACCTAACGTGGTGCCCAAGGCCTTCTTAGTCCTGACCTATCTGCCTGTCCAACAACATCCACCATCTTCTGAATTATGCTTAACTCTGAAAAACTAAGGATTTCCCCCAACACCACACACTTCTATTCTCCGTGCCTTTTCTTTTCCCTCTACCTTAACTTCCCTTCACATTTTTCTTCGCCTAATACTAACCTTCAAGGCCTAGAAGAGCAGTTATTTCTTCCAGAAGCCTTTCAAACCCTCTGCTGGGCTATCCATGTCCTGGGTCGACTGCCGGTACCGTGTGCCGTGTGATTCTCTGCCTAAGCCCCCAACATCAGGTATTGAAATTATCTGTTTTTGTACACCTCACAGGCTGATGGCTCCTTAAAGGCAGGAAATGTCTCTTAATTATCTCGGTACCTGCTCCCTAGGACCCAGCTTAATGGCCAGCACAGAGTAGGCATTCCACAAACGTGTGCTGATCCAAAAGTCTCTCTGAGAGGCTGAAACTTTAAGAGTTCTCGATAGGAAACTCTTAGACCTAAAACACCATTGGAGTACCCTTACGTTACAAAGGAAAGTGTTCATAGTTCTCCATCATTCATAGCCCCTGATGTTTCAAACCTTGTATTCAAAAATACTTCTAATATGACATGACATGCTACAGCAGAGTGGTTAGTGCTGCAGTGATACGTGTGACCTTTTACTTTTTTATCTGTGGCTAAACCTATATTAAATAAGATGGATGGTAACATAGGTGTTCATGGTCAGTGCAATGAAATTTCATGTGATCTAACTAGATAGCTATTAAACAACAGAGACTTCAGGAAGCCTTGTTACTTACGTACATATCTTAGTCCCCACTACAGTGTTTCCACCTGAAAGATGAGGCCTAGGACTCATTTATCCTTGAGGCTCAGAGAGTCTCTATCACAGTGTCCCACGCAGAGAATGAGCTCCATAAATGTGCATGGAATTGCACCGAGGCCGCTATGCTGAACGAAGCTCCTTCGAGGCACCACTTTGGTTTGCGATCGTCTCGCGAGAATACGAGAATGTGAATGCGGAGTGACCGTTTCTTCCTCCTTACGATGAATTTCCTTGTCAAGTGCCTTTTTAAAAGGCAGGTGAAGATAATTGCAAGTCAGCGGGAAGTGCTGCCAAGATATGACCTCCGGGAAGGCCTGGAGACCAGTGGTATTGTGTGGCGCTGCTGACACACAAGGTGTGACTGATTCGAGTAAAGAACGAATTTGAAATTAAGATGAGTAACGACATCAAGCACTTACAGCCCTAGCGAAGGGCTTTGTTACCAGACCCTGGGAGAGACCAGGACACCTCTGTTTCCCTCTCAGCCTCCCGCCGTCCTGTCAGACTCCACAGCCATTGAGTCGGACCCTCACATGCTCAGCCCTTGAAGGCTGTGATCCTCTTAAAACTGCTCGCTAGGTAAAGCACAGCATCTCTGCTACCTTTTGAATTCCACAATATCAGTCTTCCCCAACATTCATTCACTCACTTGGTCACAGGCCATCCATCAAACGCAAGTTGCAAGTGAAAATTTAAGGAGTTTACGGCCAATATTCTCCACAGTGTTTCCCGTGGATGGTCTGCAGGCCCATAAAACAAGCGGTGAAGACACTCGTGTAAGGGTCGTGGCAAGCAGTTACTTGGGGGAGAAAGTGACTCTGAGTTCAGAAAGTTCTCATCTTTCCACAGTCTGCAGGGTCTCCTAGAGACCCCTTGAAAAATAAATTTGTAGGAAGTGTGAATATTAATTTGCTCTTGCCTTCACACAAGGAATTTTTGCAGTGTTGTAGAGGAGAAAGAGTGATGACTCTGGATGATAGAGCAAAGCAGGAATTCTCAAACTAGTAAAATCCTTTCTCTGTATGCCGCAAAGGTGACTTATAGGGAGTGCTTCGGGAAGATTTAAGAATCATAGCTTTCCTATCCTCTTGTCTCTGATAGTAATAAGCACTGTTATGTTCCTGTAATATAATTGACACAGAGACAGATATGAACCTAAAGCCTTGATATTTCATCCTTCTTTTGTCACTTAAAAGCTGACATTAGAAATATTATTTAACTTCTCCTAAACTCAGTTTCTTGTCTGTAAAATGGGATTGTAAAATGTACCTTACAGGGGCGTCTGGGTGGTTCAGTCGGTTAAGTATCCGTCTTTGGCTCAGGTTATGATCTCGCAGTTCCTGAGTTCGAGCCCCGTGTCAGGCTCTGTGCAGACAGCTCAGAGCCTGGAGCCTGCTTCAGATTCTGTGTCTCCCTCTCGGTCCCTCCCTCACTAGTGCTCTGTCTCTCTTTCAAAGAATAAATAAACATTAAAATTTTTTTTAAAGATGTACCTTACAGGTTAACTACTAGCATCAAATGAATGAAAAAAATACTCGTTTGGTACTGAATCCTTGTTTGACCTAGTTCTCAGTAAAACTCATTAAGATCTAATGTTTGGGATTGCACAACTCTTTCTTTCTTTCTTTCTTTCTTTCCTTCCTTCCTTCCTTCCTTCCTTCCTCCAAATGGACTGAAATATCTGGCATTTCTGTAAAACTTTTAGCCCATGAAAAGTCATTAAAAAAAAAAAAAAGATCTCCCCCTCCACACAGGTGCATCAGAGGTCAAGCAAACAAGCCAAGAAAAGCCCTGTGCTGCTGCAGGTTCTGCCTTCTCGAAGCAAACCTCACAGTAGCACTGAACATCTTATCAGGACATGCCCTGTGCTGGCCTCTAGACTATACACTCGAAATGCATCCTCTCCTCTAATCCTCAGTGTAACTTAAGACTCTTGAGTTCCTCAGCACCGCCCCACAGCCCCCCAGTGGAGTCTGTACATATGGCTAAGGCAGACCACGGACAGCTTGCTCTGAGAAGGAAGGCTTGTTATCCCAAGTCTGAACCCTGAAGGATGCTAATTAATGAGCAGTCTGTGTCCCTTGCTATCTTGCTTCCTTTTTCCATCATTCTCCCTCTTGCTCTATTGTAACTTCGTATGAAGGCCTTGTGGTCACCCGCCTCCCTCTCTTGGTTGTGTCTTCCACAGCTTGCCACAGTGATCTTCGGAACCTGGGCCATCTGTGGTCCTGGGGTCTCTGGAACCCCAGGTTTTTGGTCTTTCCACTGTCTGAGGACCCACAGCACTCAGCAAATAGCATTGTGCTTGCTTTCATGAGTCTGTCCCAGGAGAATGAGAGAGCCTGGAAGTTGGGAGCTCCCCCTCCTCCATACCCCTCATTGTATCTGCTGAGTTGTGTGGAATGGGGACTCCTTTCCCCTCACTTTCTATTAGGTGATTCCCTACCCTTGGATGCACATTTACAGTTACATGAGGGAGTTTTAAAAATATCCATGCCCGGGCTCAAACTGAATCCAGAGGAATCAGAATTTCTGGATTTGGGGACTGAGTCTCAGTTTTGCTAAAGCTCTCATGTGACCCTAACCTAGAGGCAGGGCCAAGAGCCAGAGTATCTGTGTTTGTGTCCTGGTGTCTCTCTGTTGCCCCTTTACTCATCTCACTGAGTGTAAGAGGAAGACTGGCCTCCTCCTCTTCTTCTCTGGACCCCGCTGAACTGCAGACAGCCTGCCTGCTCTGCTTCTGGCCAAGACTTGAGATAAACAGTCCATGCTCTGCCCTTGTGGACAAGGCCTGCAGTCCTCCCGTGCCACCTGCATCTGGACAGGTGGGCTTATATCATTGTGGAATCCGTTCTTAGGAAACCCGCTCCTACCCCAACCTAATACTGGATACTGGGAAATTTTTTTCAATGCCAAGTCTGACATTTATGTCTCCATTTGCCTGACAATATCCCATCAGTTAATTTAGAATTTAGGAAGGGAAGATACTTATTATCTCCTCCAAATCAACAGCATCTTCTTTTTCTTGCCTGGTGCCCAGGCCATATAGATGCCCAATAAATATTTGTTGAATGAATCCATTCCCGGTGTACTTCCAAGAACATCCATTCTCTAAATTTCAGTCTTACTTTCTCTCTGTCTCTTTCTTCTTCCACAAGCTACAGATGGTATAAATGCTGCAGTCCTTGTGAAGACTGAAAAAGCAGTCAGACAGATGTGTTGTTCATAGCTCCCTAGTCAGGCATAACTAAACATTTACATTTATTACCAATTAGAGGGGAAACAGACTGTAGTTTTATGCACTGTATGTGGCTGGATATATTTCTTTCTGGGATCTCACTAAAAACTTCAGAATGTATCATTGGATCTCACTCTCTTTCCAGCTCGAACCTCATTGAAAATGCCATTTAACTATAGGTCTATCAATGACAGCACAGATCGACACATCATTCTTCCAGCCACCCATGGAATGCCGTGGAGGTGGAAAAACAATGTCACAGAAGGGCAGCTGACTCGGTGTGATTGAGTTGAACCCGCTCCACCGAGAGTCTATAGCGTGTTACAGAATTGATGGAGTTACGGTAGCCTTTGTTGAAGGCGATGCATGTAAAATTGTTGATGGTACACAGTATACAACAGTGTGTGTGAGCGCATAGAATTCTGCTGTGTTTACAGCCCTTTTTCTACTTACGGCAAAATAGAATGAGTGAAAATAGTGCCAGCAGTGACTTTGGAGTTATTTCCACAGAGCATCAGACCCAACGCTGAAGAATTCGCTGCTTTTAGCTGAGTTCCACCTAATTTGCTATATATCTGCCATATAAAATACTGACCCAACCTCATCAGAAAATCACAGGAAAGCACTGACTGAGGTATAGAAAACGCAAGTTCTGATCTCAGCTCCTGTTAACTCAGCTTCTTGACCTGCAAAGTCAGATGACTGCCCCCAGGAACTTTCACTAAGGAAATAATGAGATTTAATTAAAGATTTAAATAAAGATTTCATCACATATTTATAATAGGGACAGTTTCAAAGCAACCTGAATGCCAACAGGGCAGGGACTACTTAATATATTATGGAAAAAACAGATGCCATTTAAAAATTGTGGTTTTACCATAATGAGGTATCACTCCACACCCACTGTAATGGATGGCTATCACAGAAAAAAAAAAAAGGCTGGTGAGAATGTGGAGATATTGGAACCCTCGTGCATTGATGCTAGTAGAGATGTAAACTGATCAAAAAGCTATAGAAAACAATTTGGTACTTCCTTAAAAAGTTAAACGTAGAATGACCATATGACTCTGTAGTTCCTCTCCTTGGTGTAGTCCCAAAAGGACCAAAAAACAGGTAGTCAAAGAAGTACACGTGCACACTTGTTTACAGCAGCACTACTCACAATAGCCAGAAGGTAGAAGCAGCCCAAATGCCCATTAATGGGTGAAGGGGTAAACCAGTTGTGGCATATACATACGGTAGAGTATTTTTGATCCGTAAAGAAGAATGAAGTATTGATGAGCCCTGAAAACATTATGCTAAGGGAAGGAAGCCAGACACCAAAGGTCATGTATTGTACGATGTCCACGTGAAATATCCAGAAGAGGTGAATTAATAAAGACAGAAGATAGATTGGTAGTGTCCAGGCACTGGAGGAAGGGAAGAATGGGGGAAACCTCCTTAATGGGTCTGGGGTTTTATCTAGAAGTGACAAATGTGTTGGACCTAGATAGGGTGGTAGTCACACAGCATGAATGTACTAAAGGCCATTGAATTGTTCACTTTTAGATGGTTAATTTTATGTTATATGAATTTCATGTCAATAAATTAATTTTTTTTAACATTTATTTATTTTTGAGAGACAGAGGCGAGCATGAGCAGAGGAGGGGGAGAAAGAGAGGGAGACACAGAATCTGAAGCAGGCTCCAGGCTCTGAGCTGTTTGTTAGCAAAGAGCCTGACGCAGGGCTCAAAGTCATGAAATGAGAGACCATGACCTGAGCTGAAGTTGGACACTCAACTGACTGAGCCACCCAGGCACCCCAATTAATTGTGGTTTTTGAGGGATAGTTATTGACATGGGAAAATTCACATTATGTACATATTGTTAAAAACAAGTTAGAATCTCAATTTTGTAAGCTTAAAAGTGTATGTGTCCATGTATGCATATGTATATAGAAATGTGTGTGTGTATTATATATGTGTATATATATATATACACATACATATGTTCACTGATATATACAAATATTTAAATATATATATGTGTGTATAAATATATATATATATATAATCCTTCCCCCTCAGAAAAGAAATCCCGAACTCTGATAATTGAATTATAGATTATTATTTCATTTCCATACTCTTCTGTATATCCCTTAAAATGTGCAAATGCCAATTTTATAATGTGAGGGAAAAGACAGTATTACTGAGGAAGAACTGGGTTACAAGGCTATTACTAAAGTCTTCTCCAACTCTACAGCTCTAGAGGTCTAAATGTATTACATTTACTTGATTGCCCATTAGATATGCAGGAGAGGATAAGCCTTTTGGGTAGGCACCTAGGAAATGGTGATTTAAGGCAGGCAGGCAATACTGGAGCACTGAGACATTCAGTTTACATACGGTTGTGTAGGCAATCTGCGTGCACAACTTCAGTCCTGATCACGTCGTTCCTTAGTGACGCCGCTAGAAGGACATACGTATCTGTTACCCAGCTCCAGAGCCCATTCTCTCTGATAGCTCCTTTAAGAATTCCGGTAACATTCATGGCTCTCATGTGGACTGTTTTCATAATATGTGCATCTGAAAATAAAATAAATGTCCCCATCCTGCACAGCTACTCTAGCTGAATTCCTACTAGTAAAAGAAAATTGAGTCACTTGACTCTTTTCTTTATTTTTTAAAAATAACATACATCATTGGTATATTCCAATGGGTGGTATCTTAAAAATGATCATCTCTTGTTCCTCTTGTCACTCGCTGTGGGATCCTGAACTTCTTGCTATCCTCAATTCAACCTAACTCTTTTTCTTCCTATTACTCATTGTCAGTGTGACTTACCAAGAACACTGAGAGTAAAAAGAAGAGTTGGAGGTAATGCTCACGCAGTCTGAACATTTTACTCCATCTTCACAGATTTTGTTTGTTTTTGGTTTTTACAATTTTATCATATTTAGTGATTCTCCCCAAATCGTAATTACCTTTGTGGGTTGAGGATCCTCTGTCTTCATCTTACTACCATTGGTTCAGTAGGTATTAAAAGAAACTGGGTTATTAAAATATTTGTGCTAACTTCTAGGAATTTACCCAAGGGATATAGGAGTGCTGATGCATAGGGGCACTTGTACCCCAATGTTTATAGCAGCACTCTCAACAATAGCCAAATTATGGAAAGAGCCCAAATGCCCATCAACCGACGAATGGATAAAGAAGATGTGGTTTATATATGCAGTGGAATACTACTGGCAATGAGAAAGAATGAAATCTGGCCATTTGTAGCAACATGGATGGAACTGGAGGGTATTGTGCTAAGTGAAATAAGTCGGGCAAAGAAAGACAGATACCATATGTTTTCACTCATATGTGGATTCTGAGAAACTCAACAGAAGACCAGAGGGGAGGGATGGGGGGAAAAAAAGTTACAGAGAGGGAAGGAGGCCGATCATAGAGACTTTTAAATACTGAGAACAAACGGAGGGTTGATGGGGGGTTGGGGAAGGGGAAAGTGGGTGATGGGCATTGAGGAGGGTACCTGTTTAGATGAGCACTGGGTGTTGTATGGAAACCAATTTGACAATAAATTTCATTAAAAAATATAAATAAAATGAAATAAAATAAAATATTTGTGCTAAGATGATACTAGGAGATTTATTTCTGCTGGTAGAAAAGTCCTTCTATGGAAGGAACATGTACTTGGGCCTATGAGGAGAACGGTAAAGCCTTTAGTGTTTCCAACAGAGAGAAGATTCATGAAGAAAATGAATTCAGGTGCTGTTTCAGAAGGAGTGTGAGTCAAAATGCATGAAGTAATTCATAACACAAGAAGATGTGAAAGGTTGAGCGCATGTTCACAAAATCCTGAAAACACAGATGCTGAAGTCATTCATTGACTATTCTCGTATCCACAGAAAAGGAGTTTCAAGGAAGTTTTGTCAACAGAATCTAGGGATGTGACCAAGCTGAAGTTTGAGAGGATGGGAGGTGAATCATATTGAGCTCTACACTGCTTTTTTTTTTTTTTAATTTTTAAATTTTTTTTTTAAATTTATTTTTGAGAGAGAGACAGAGTGTGAGCAGAGGGGGAGACAGAATCCCAATCAGGCTCCAGGCTCTGAGCTGTCAGCACAGAGCCTGACTCAGGGCCTCTACTCGTGAACTGCGAGATCATGACCTGAGCTGAAGTCAGACGCTCAACCGACTGAGCTACTCAGGCATCCCAGCACTGCTTCCATAAAACGAGACAGAACAGAGTTGGATTCCTCAGTCACCAAGAAGGCTGAGACATCGCTCTAAATTCTACCTGGAGAAAATCCTGAAAGGAGAAGGGAGGAGTGGTTAAACACCTGACATGTGTCAGCTTCATGTGTGCCAAACCCAAATGAATAATGAGACTCATTACTTATCATTATAGACTTTTATAGAGCTGTATCTCAAATAACATCCACATCAGGCAATGGTGTAAGCCTTCTAAATGTCTGAGGGTGTGCGTGCTGTTCTGAAAGTTTTTGGGGGGAACGTGCTTGTGGATAAAGGAAAGTCTGGGGATTTTAGAAGAGACTACATTCCTACCTAAGTCCTCCTCTGCTTTTTCGGTTGAATGGTAAGCTGTGAGCCCTCAATTGATAACCTGACACACTGATTACTGTTTTCCTAGCTCTTTCTTTGAAAGGACACTAATCCAGCCGCAGGGGAAATGAATAGCACTGGGATTAACCAACAAAAGACATTCCCTCCCCTTACCTTGACCTAGATCTTCAGAGGAGGTCACATTTATCAAGAGGATGCTATGGTATCCTAGCTAGCCAAGCCAAGTCATTCACAGGGCTTGCCTGACCCACTCTGGAGCTCTTCGGTTTCACTTAACATACACACTGGGCTCACTCCATGGATTCCCTGCCCTACGACAACACTTCACAGTTGTCTACATTAAATTGTACTGTGTTCTCCACCCTCAAGTCACTCTGGGGAAAAAAAAAAAAGTTTTAAGGTCCCTCTGCATCCAGCACGTGGGACCCAATTAGTTGCTCTGTCTGCAGGTTTAGTTGATCAAGAGGAAGATCTGATACTTCAGAGTGGATACGCTTCTCTAGCATCATCGCCGTGTGGAGATTTTGTGAGCTGCTGTGCTATAAGAGTGGCATATCTTGTGCTTTAAGCAGCATGAAAATTGGTCCCTGTTGTCACTTGCAGCACCGCAGATGTATGCTTCTCCTGTTGCACTACTCAGGGAGCCTTCACTTGATACCTGGGAACTCATTATTAAGGTGAAGAGACAGGAAGCAATGTCAGGCATGACAGCTTTGAATGGACATCATCTCAATGCTAACAAAAACCTCTCACTTCCCAGGATTTCTCTGTGGTAGTAACACCAGGATATATTCCTCCCATGGTGCTGTCTTTACACTTCAAAGAATTAGTTGAGGGCAAAGAACAAGAGAAATATGAGATTTGCTTTCCCCCAAAGTGTCTTGATTTTAGAAAATGAATTGGGCTGCCCCTCACATAGGAACAGCATGCTCTGTTTTTCTAGCAGTCAGGATGGGTTTATGTAGAACCAAACACACATATTCTCCTGATCTCCCTTGTGGCCAGTGCTCTAAGACAGCTGGTTGGAATTAGAATCCGAGTTTGTTACCATTAGAAGAAACGGAGCTGCCGTGCCCAGCATTATGCAGAATTAAGATCCACGCTGGGAAGTCCGGAGTCGCCCTAGAGAACCAGAAAGACGTTGGGTTCATTTAATGATCCCAAAACAAGGTCAAATGGAGGGAGGGCACTGAGGGATAATGAGACAAACCAAATCGGTCTGTGGAGGTAAGAGGAGCAAGAACAAAAGGGGAGCAAAGAGCTGGGACTCTAGGAGACAGGACCTAGGGAGGTCCCAGTGCCTCTACCCCGCAGCATCCCTTGGCCCGGGGCTGTCTTTGATGGGCTGGGTACAATTTAGCTACTGATAACTTTTCTACTTCAGACATGGTGGTGAACGCCAGAAGGGTTAGGGGGTTGATAGAAGTAGTCAGCGTGGGGGCCTGACCACCAGATTTCTGACTCTCAGTCTGCGCCCTTACGCAGGGCTGATGGCCACAAGGAGTTGGGGAAGGAGGCCCAAGCAGAGCTTTTCCTCTGGGAAAAGAGGCCAAGGGAGAAAGCCTGGACACATTGTCTCCACTGTGCAGCAGGAGCTGAGGGCCTCCCCTCTTACCTTCCTCCCCCAGTGCCCGCCTTTCTTCTCTCCTCTGCTCTCTCTCTGTCTCTGCCCTCTCCTCCCCACCCCCTACCCTTGTTCTTTCTATTCCCAGCCCCACTTCCCCCAGCTCTAAACTTATCTTTGGATTTTAGTTCTATCATAACCTTGCATCTTTTAACTTCCACATTTTAATCTCTCACCTTGATAGCTCTGAGCTTCCCTTTGTTTTCTCACCGGTTTGCCCGGCCTTATTTTTCAACTCTTAATCATGTGAAATCTTTAGCCTAACGTTTAACTCTTGCCTTTGTCTTACTGCTTTCACTTGTCTCTAACTCATTTTAAAGTTTCTGGTCTTTTATTTTCTAGTCTGTATTTTATCTGTTTTCTAAATGCCCTTTGCTCCCTTTTTTTTCATTGCCCTTTTTTTGTTTTGGTTTGGTTTTTGTTTTAATTCTCATCTCATGGTTTGCCATGTTCTGTAATGACTCTGTGACATACCAGCCTCGTGGTAAGCACAGTATCAAGAGCCCACATTCCTGAAAGGGAGACAAGAAAGCTGTCCTACTCCTGCCTCTTGCCAGGAGTCAGTCAGTCTCTCTCTCTCTCTCTCTCTCTCTCTCTCTCTCTCTCTCTATATATATATATATATATATATATATTTCCCATTTCTCTCAATAGATTTCCTAATTTAGCTGAAGATGACTTTGCAAAGAATCTTGCCTTGGGAGACTTATGGGTAGAATCTCCTAAGAGCCAAAATCCTACTGTTCAGATAGCATGTTTTACTTGCTGAGTATTAGTTATTTGCAGCTCACACTATCCAGGCATTTTCAGAAAAGTCATGCGTTTTAAAAATCTATGTTCTCCAAGGTTTGTGTCATCGGCATGTGAGTAAATCATCTGAATTCTTTGCCCTGGGTGGTTGGGAGTCTCGTCTCCCGGGCAGTGCTTCCGGCCCGACTTGGTAAAGAGCCAGGTAGGGCTGAGTGGGGAGAAAAAGGGTGGGATTCTGATACCTTCCTGACATCTCTTTACTCCTCACTGGGCTGTTTGCCCGCATCGGGGGTGATCACAGAGGAGGTGCCTACCTGAATGTGAACACCCCACCCTACCTTGTTTCCCGCATCATGAGAACAAGAAGTCCATAGCAGGGGTGATTCTGAACAAGGTTTCTAAATGACCGGACAACAGAGGCTCTCCAGAAAATCTTCAACCATGGCTCCTCTTACTTGCCAATATTTCTAGACTTCCCAGCTCTCACCACCTCATGACAGAAGAAGACTGGGGTGTGGGGGAGTCTCGTTTTTTTCTAAACTCTCTGAGGAAGAAAGGATGACAGTACTCCCCATCAGATGCATGTTACAACCACCTTTTTGTCAACTAAGCCACGTGGGATGGTGAGATACCTCACTTGAGGGCTAGTGCTTTTCCTCAGAATTGGAGAGCTCCAATACATCAAAATAGGGTTTTCTAAAGCAACAGCCAGTAGGTATTGAATGACTGCTATAGACAGGTGTTAGTTTTAGATGCCAAGAGAGTGACATGGTATATAAGTTTTAATCCGTATTCAGGGGCCTTATGATTTAGTTGGTGATACAAAGAAATACGCGTAAAATAGTTATGTGGCTTCCAAGGTGCTCACATCTGTAGACACTTCCCTCCTTCCTCCTACATCTTGCCTGAGACCTACTCATCCATAGGTCAAACTTCCAGGTTACTTTCTTGAGGAAATCTGCCTTTTCTGAGTTAGGTAATTCTCTTATCGACATTCACCAAAGCCTTCTCTGACCTTTATCACTCTGTGATTTCCTACATTTCTGCTTGTTTTGTCACTAGACAGTAAGCTCTTTAAGAGCAGAGACTGATTGGCACACTGTTTTATTACCAGCATAGAGAGATGCTCAACAAGTATTTGCAAATGAATGAATGAATCAACAGGAAGAGGTAGCATATGTTACATGAGGAAAGCATAGAAGAAACAGCATATTTTGAATTTAGAAGGGGTTGGAGAAAGTGATTCCCTGAGGTACTTGGTAAAATTGTGTTGCCAGTGCAGTATGAGTGATCTGGCAATTTTTGTGACCCTGGGCATCTGGTTGCATACTTAGTCACTTCTCATCTGATGTCATGTTAAGTTAGAGAGTCCCTTGATCACTAGGAAGGTGATGTGGGTTGATTAACATTCCTCTGGAAGAGGTAGCACTGTGATTCTGAGTCTACTTCCAAATGTGTGTGTGTGTGTGTGTGTGTGACAGTAACAACTGAGCCAGATGACCTCTTTCAGCCAGCCTCTGTCACTAGTATTTCCTGAAAGCCACTGCATGTAACAGTCTGTGGTGTGATAGAAAGGACCTAATTACCACAACCCTCCCTCCAGCTTATGTTCTGGGAGGGCTTGGGCATACATAAAAAAAAATATGTACAGAAATACCTCTGAGCATAAGTGACACACTCAGAGAAACCTTCATAAACAAGCACAGTGCAAAAAGGACACAGACATGAAAATAACCAGTCGGCAGCTGGCTCAAGCCGAATAAATAAATCACATGGAAGGGGGGGAGAGAAATGCCTGCAGATGTAAGGACCTTGGAAGCCACGTAACTATTTTCTGCATATTTCTTGTATCACCAACTATATCATAAGGTCCCCAAAGGCAGAGACTAAAACACACACCATGTAGCTTTTTTGGCACTTAATGCTAAGAGCTGTCTACAACAGACATTCTGTACTAATTGGCTGCTGCTGAAGAGAATCCCATTTTGAAAGAGACCACGTGGAAGAAGATACGGTGAGGGTGTCTGGCAGGGCCCCTCCTTCTGGGCACAGTTCTAAATGGGAAAAGAGCCTGGTTTGCTGAAGGAGACCAGAGCGGGTGGTTGTGTGGGGATAATGGCAAGTATATTGTGCAAAGTACAAAGGGGTAGTGGGAGTATGTGTGTGGGGTTGGTAGGTGAGGGGATTCCTGCTGACTGGCTAAGGAAAAGTGGGTGGGGACCGTGAACGAGGGACAGCTGCTGATGGACAAGAAGGGAGAAGAAGGTTAATATCATGAATGAGCACCCTCCTGGAGGTGCTGCTTCTCTCAAGTGTCATGGAATCTGTTCCATGGAATCTGTGCATGGAAGGAAGGCTTGGCTAGGGATTTGTGAGCTTGTGTGTCACAACTGAGAGGGGAATCTGGGAGGGTGGTTATGTCATAGGGTTTGTTATGATTCTTCTAGTTTAATAAATTTGTACCGAGGATCTAGTAGGGGCTTGGTAGATAGTGATAACGGAAGTCATCCCAGCCTCCAACCAAGAGGCTCTGTGAGAGTGGGAAGGGCTGTGTTAAGAGGTTCAAACCTCATGAAGGGGGCTTTTAGGAAAAGAAGCAACCGGAGGCTTTTGAAGTGTCTGAGATGGGCTCACATGGTGCTTGAGAAAGATGACTTAACATCAGAGCCCAGATGGGAGGTGGGGAGTAGGACTGGAGCTGGGAGGCTGGCCACGTGTTGCCACAGCTTCAGGAAGGAGATGTAGCATCTGGCCTTGAGTGAGGGTAGAGACGAGAAGTGACTGCAGGAATGTGTCCAGTTCTGTTTTGATGTGGTGACACTGAATGATGAGAACAAAGAAGGGAGAAAGGCAGCCACTTAGTTTCCGTCTTTATGAGACTAATCTGCTCAGGGGGGCTTCTCAGAGCTGCTTTGTGGAGGGAGCACAGGTCAGGAGTCTGCTAGACTAGACTAGCTCTAGTCCTGCCTGTTGGACCTTGGGAGAAATTATTTTATGTCAACTTTGCCTTATTTATCTTCAGATTAGGACATTTCAGCCTTAAAAGGCCTATGATTTACAAGAGTACTTCGGTGGGAAATGTATGTAATGGGTGACATAAATTAATGGTATGCTAAATTACGCTATTGATGGCAATAATGACTGGGACTCGTATGCTGATTTACACTTTACAAAGCATTTTTGCATGCATTATTTAATCTCAACCTTACCACAACCAGTGAGGTAAATATAATTATTTGGTTCATATTTTATAAGTGAAGAAACAGAGATCTGGAGCCTTGTCCTAAGGCCATAAGGATAGTAAGTGGCTGAGCCAAGATCCAACCGCCTCCCAAATCACAGCCTACTGTACTCTGTGGGAACTTAGAATTATCATTTATTTATTTAACATTAGCTGTGAATTCTTGCCAAATGAAAACTAGCATTAGATATCATTGTTGTTGCTATTGTCATCAGGACATTTTTGATTCACTGATTCACCCATCTACTCACTTATCATAGGTTTACTGATCACCTACTATGTGCCAGGCACAGAGCTAAGCACCGGGATACAGAGAAGAATAGAGCACGGTCTCTGCTCAGGAGGACCCAGTCCAAGGAAGGAGTTAGGTTGCCAGGGTAAATCAAAAAATATTCACAGTATAGCATGCTAGGTCCTTATCTGTGGAGCACGTGTAGAGGGGGTGTGTGGAGGTCTGTTTCATAGAGGCACCACCTCCTTCCGCTCACAGACCAAATCTCTAGCAAGTGGCTCAAGAGGCCTTCCTTGGTCAAGCCTCCTCTGACTTCAGGTCACCATACTGTGCTTTTCTCAGAATCGTGCCACACCTGCTACCACCATTTGGTCTGTGGTATCTTAACAGTTCATTTTCTGTTCCTTTATTCCTTGTTTCCTCTGTGTTTCCCTTCCATCTTCTGTAGAAGGCTCTGTGGTATACACGATCGTTTTTGCAGGTAAGTACTATAGGTAACATTTGCTATTCATTCATAGCACCAGGGCTGAACATGGTAGGCAATCAATAAACATTTGTTTGATTGATGAAGATTCCCAGTTTGAGAATGCACAGGGCAGAAAGGTGCCAAAATGAATCCCCTAAAAGGGCAGGAGAATGAGGTCTAGTGCGGTTGCACCGCTGTCCAGGAGCATTTTAATGTGACGACTGGAGTCCACAAGCCCATCGGGGACCCCCTTCAGTCCATGTGTCAGGGGCTTAAACAACTACATTCTGAGCATGCAGCCTCACCGGGATAGGGAGGGAAGAGACTTTGGCCCTTTAAAGTCAATTTTGTGAAATAGATCTCGATCCAGCAGGGACGATGTTAAGAAGCAATTAAAAAAAAAAATGATTGTCGTTATTTTTACCTGCATCCTGTTTCTGGCTGTGCCGCTATCTTGTGAAGGGGTCTTGGCACATACGCGGTTTTTGAGTGCCAGTTT
This sequence comes from Herpailurus yagouaroundi, assembly GCF_014898765.1. NCBI lineage: Eukaryota > Metazoa > Chordata > Mammalia > Carnivora > Felidae > Herpailurus > Herpailurus yagouaroundi. The sequence continues at coordinate 15,998,308 of NW_024412426.1, forward strand.
TCCCATCTGTAAAATAATCCCTGTCCTTGATCCTAAGCTCACAGAGGTGTTTGGAAGCCCAGGGAGGTAATGTCTGTGCTGTGCTCGCAGGATCCTGGACAAAAGGCATTGTATAAATAAAGGCGATCACTCCTATTATAGCGTACACAGTGGTTCAGAAGTGTGTTTAATGCCTTGTCCCCTTTCCTTCTGTTTCCTTGCCCTAATGTCTCCCCTCTGCTTGTACCCAGGAGCACAGCTGTTCTGATCTAGCTGCAGTCAGATTAATTGAACAGGAGCCTTTGAAATCCCACCTAGTTTACTCAGCCTGCTTATCTTTCAAGGCTTTTGCAAGTTCTTCTCTTTATTGAGAAAGGGAAAAAGGAAAAAGACATCACTTGGAATGACAACTGCTTGGTTCCTTTATCAGGTCAGCTTTTTTCCTGAAAGGTCCCCCTGCCCCTCAAGTGATCTCATCCCAAACTCCCCCCCACCCTGTGATGGCTGGATGCAGGAATCTCTGGTTGGGTTGCCTTGGCAACAACTTCTGTTTGTTGCAGGTTCCAGTTAGTGTTGGGTCCTCATCATTGTTTTTCCGTCTGCCTCATGATACAAGAGGGGCAATCAACTCTGTGAATTAGGTAAAACAAAGGAAACAGTCCAAAGAGTGATAGGAGGGAAAGGGAAGAGCAGGCAGAGAAAACCCCTAGAGGGGTCACTGTTGGGTCTTTAGAACCTACCAGGTAGTTATACATTGAATGAAAACAAAACCAAAACCAAAAACAAAAAGCCAGGAAGCAATTTATCTAGAATGATTTGAAGGCAGGTATGTGGAGATTTTGATGTGATAGTCTAATTCCAATGAGAATCATAAGAACAGGGGACTTCCTAAGCGGAGCTGAATCTCTTCCAGGTAGACTGAAGAACCACACTTGATACATGTTCTCGCCCTCAATGAACTTAGACTTTGGGAATCCACTGACATTTACTGAGGGCCTGCTCAGAGCTGGGCTCTATGGCTAACAGTACAATTTGGCGAAAACCTTCCCTAGTGTCCATATAGCACACATGTCCTTCAAGCACAAACACTATTCAAGTGGTTTTGCTGAATGTCAGCTTGTTATTTGTTTCTGTTTTTATAGCATTTCTTCATTTGGAAGACGTGGCATATGTGTACGAGAAAAGACAAGTTCAAGACCCATGAGTTTGAGAGAGGAGAGCATTCTGACCCACCTCAACTGCTATTCTTCGAAAACCTACACACGTAAGTAAGCAGCTATTTATTCTTTATGTTGATGCCAAGTACAACTCTTACATCGCAGTAAGAGCAAGGTGGATTGAATAGGAATGAATTAGGTTTTTTTTTATTTTTTTTTAACATTTATTTATTTTTGAGACAGAGACAGAGCATGAGCAGGGGAGGGTCAGAGAGAGAGGGAGACACAGAATCCGAAACAGGCTCCAGGCTCTGAGCTGTCAGCCCAGAGCCCGATGCGGGGCTCGAACTCATGGACTGCGAGATCATGACCTGAGCCAAAGTCGGACGCCCAACCGACTGAGCCCCCCAGGCGCCCCAGGAATGAATGAGTTTGAATGCCAACTACAGGTGTAAACAATGTATACACTTCTCATCTTTTTATTCGTTCGCTCACCGAAGACTAGTTATTCGCCAGGCACGGTCACAGGCACTGGAAGTACAGGAGTGAGGAAAGCAGTAGGACGTCTCTGCCTTCAGAGACCCGGTGCCCTCTCTCGTCCCCACATCAATGCCGGTGCTCACCAAGTGCTCCTGCATTAGCAGAAAGATTAAATGGAGGATCTAGATTGGCCACACCTGAAATTTACCACAACATGACACAACTTCAGGGTTGAAGGGGCCTTCAGAGACCTTTATCTCCAACCTCCCACTTAAAACCCGAATTCCTGGTTCAAGCGTTCCTTGGAGGTGGGAGCCACCCTCCCGCCGTTCTCTCATCTGTTCCTTCTTGTCTAGCAGCACCTCTGCTGCCCGAACTTTCCCCAGATCTGTCCACCACATCTCACCTGTCACAACCAGGGGTCTCCTCCCAGGTGCCCCTGCTTCCATTCTTCTCCTCCTCCTTAATTCCTTCTCCACACAACTGACAGAGTGGTCTTTCAGAAACGGAATTCAAATCATGTCTTCTCTGCTTAAAACCCTCCAAAGGTCCTCTTTGCACTTAGTTGAAAATCCCAACTCTACCCCGTTCCATAAATCACTGACATGCTTGAACCTGCACAGGCTCTCTGACCTTACTCCCCTGACCTCCCGGCATAGCATATACCTCTATCTGAGGAAAAGTGCTTTGACTGCTTATGTTGTGTACTGTCCTCAAACTG
>NW_024412426.1:16000744-16030324 GCF_014898765.1 Herpailurus yagouaroundi
GCCTGTAGTTTGATTTGTTCATATCTGTTTTTTTAAGTTTATTACTTTTGTGTGTGTGTGTGTGTGTGTGTGTGTGTGTGTGTGTGAGAGAGAGAGAGAGAGAGAGAGAGAGAGAGAGAGAGAGAGAGAGAGAGGCAGGCAGGTGAGGGGCAGAGAGAGAGAGGGGGAAAGAGAGAATCCCAAGCAGGCTCCACACTGACAGTTCAGAGGCTGAAGCGGGGCTTGAACCCACAATGGGTGAGATCATGACCTGAGCCAAAATCAAGAGTCCAACACTTAGCCAACTGAGCCATCCAGGTGCCCCACCTCCTTTCATGTCTGTCTATAAATGTGTCTCGTGTATTAGGCATTCATAATTATTTTTGAATTAAAAAAAATCTAGCTTCTTTAATATCTTTTTAAGAGTGACAAGGTACTATGTGTATTACGGTACCCAGTGTATATATGATTCCAAAGTTTGTTTAGTTTTTCTTCTATTGTGCAAAAGTTTCTTTCTCTGCCACATCAACCCATTGACTTTGTTCTGTTATATGCAATTAACCCATTTCCTGTCCATGGAAGTTCATTTAAATATTCACATGGCTTAAATATTCACATCCGCTCTCCAGACTAAACACACAGAGTCCTTTAACCCTGTAAAGGTCTTGTGCTGATTTTCAAACCCTTTTCTCTCCTGCCTCCCTTTCTCTTGAAAACTACTGGTTTGCCTTGTTCCCCCTTATAGTGTGGGGCTTGGTCAGTTGGGTATCACAGCAACCCAAGGAAGAAAAGATGAACCAGTTAACAAGAAATGTTTAGCTGCTGAAAAAGAAACTTGATCCAACGTTATAAAATGTTTATCGATCACTTTTTCGAAACTGATTTCATGTCTGCCCAATTAAACCTAATTGAGGCCTCTCATCTGCCAAGCCAAGTACACCTTCCATCAGATTTTGAGCATCAACTCGGTGTGTATATAGGTGGGAAAAGTTGAAACTAATTCTCTGTTCTTAATCGCTCCTAATACATGTTGGTCCCCAATAAATGTGATACCGAATAATTATAATAAGATTATATGGAATCTAAGACATGGTAATTAATGAAGAAGTATTTGAACTGTCAGTGGTGTCTTGAGCCCTAAAGGGAAAAATAATAACCTGACAATATAAGTGAAATATGAGATCAACCAATTAATTAGGAGAATAATTTGATCTGGTGCTCTGAAAGTAGGCCAATTAAAATGCATTGTTGTTATTTAACATTAAGTAAGGTGCTAGATCCTGAACACAGTTGGAAAGTAGACCTTATTCCTACCCTCAGGGAACTTAAAGCTAATTTAACAGTTGCATATAAAAGGGCAAAGGAATGGGAGGGGTGGTGTTGACTTGATTTACTTACTGGACCTCCTTCTCTGGCATTGGGTTGAGGCTCAGAAGAGCTGTTACCACCCCTGTGCTCTTCTGACCTTCTCCTCCCTCCTTCTTCTAGCTGTTCTTGGAGTGTGGGAGGAATCCCTTTGAGTTCACTAGAGTTCAGAAGAAATGGGTTAAAAAAAAAAAACTTCCCAGAAAATACTAAGTTTTCTATAGTTGAGCTAGTTAGTGGAAAAGAAGAACCCAGATATTGTTAGTGCCTTTGATAATTCATTAGGAACAATTAGTTGGCTACTAATGAAACAACAGAAGCAACAATACAAAAAAAACTGAAATCATTTTGCCTTCTAGCATACTTAAGGGAATGCATGTGTCTACCCTCAACTTTAATGAGGGTGCAAAAGATAAAGCACAACGTAGCCCATTAACTGTGCATTTAACTTTAATGAAGGCTGATCTCTGCAATAAATAATAATAAGTGTATTTATAATTTGCAAAAAAATCCTTGAAACTTTTTTAAGCCTATTCCTTGTGAAAGACTGAGGTTTCATGCTCTCCCCTCCAACACCTTGTGTACAGTGTCGGATGATTAATATTTTGATGTCATAATGCTGTCCCTGAAAAGAGAATCTTCCATTCCTTCCATCTCACTAGAAGGAAACATAGAATGCCCTCCTCTCCCCCTTTCCTTCTCTCTCTCTCTCCCCTTCTCTCTTTCTTCTTCTTCTTCTTCTTCTTCTTCTTCTTCTTCTTCTTCTTCCTTCTTTCTTTCTCTCTCTCTCTCTCTCCCCCTCCCTCCCTCCGTCCTTCCCTCCCTCCCTCCTGGAATACCTGTTTCCCTTTGGGGTGCCCTTTGAACTGCCTCTGTAACAATTCAAGTAGGTTGTGTTGAGATATTCATCTTCCTCTCTTCTCCTTGGGAACCACTGTGCCATTCATATAGAAGATGTTAGGGAGATCTGCCTCTGCCTAGATACCAACCATGGCTCTCAGACTCAAAGGAGACTCACACTAAGTTTTAGAGCTGACAAACATCATGCTTTCATTAAAGCACTCGGCAGGGTAATATGCCAAAATGGATGATAATTTGCTAAAATGTGTTGTAGGATGTTCAAGCACACTAAATTATTGTGCTTAAGGACAAAAGAGCTCTAAACTCATCTCCTAAGACTATTACCAATTCACCAAGCAACATTCACCAGCATCTACCTATATTCCACCTATGTATCCATGATTCTAGATTAAGAAGTACAAGGATTTGCCTAAAGCAACAGCACTGTCCACAGCTTGACTTGATTTCTTGATGCATATTTACATGAAAACAGAATGCTAATGGTAATAAAAACTCTGAGTAATTGTTCTTTCTTACTAAAGTTTACTAAAGCTAAGTGCTTTCCATGCATCATTTCATTAAATCCTCACAGCCTGTGAAGTAGACATCATAATTAATTCCCATTTTATAGAAATAAAGAAATTAAAGTCTAAAAATTAAGTAACATGGTAATTTGCAGAAGAAAACACTCAAATCCAAATCTGTCCAGAATGAGTTTTTCTTCTTTGAACTCTGTGCTTTATTGTCTCTTTGTAAATAACATGCCAGGGTATGAAGGCAGTAATCGTTGCTTGGGCATACATGGTTATGATAACTTACACATCATTGCTTTCTCTAATGTACACGTCAATATGCTTAGTCCTTTTGTCTACTGGTTTAGTCTCTCCTTATAATCTTTACATGCACTGTAGGCATACTTGATTATTGTAATAATTTTACAACAAATTACTGAAACCTAAAGGTGTTAAGCATCTACATGGTGCCCACTTTTTGTCCATTGTGTCCAGGGTCATATTTGTACTATGTTCCCAGTCATCTAATTAACTGAGATTACTTATGTAAAATTTTACTTTATTTTCCCCATCAGCCCAGTCTGAAGCAGTAAATTATACCTATACCTCTGCTCAGAAAGAAGAAATAGAAAAGAAAATGGTGTAGTTTTGTGTTGTTTTTTTTTTTTGACACTTGCAATGTATCACTTTCTTTGTCCTGAGGGCTAAAATAATATTTGAAATTGCAGCAAATTGTGATCTCAGGGCCAAATCTATCTTCTTCTGTAGAGTTTTCTACTCTTCCTTGAAATTCCTTGGTTTTCCATTTATTTAGTATTGCAGATTTAAAGTTTGGATCCCCTAAGTAATCTGTACAAAAGCCCCTTTCTACCTCAGTTCCCCAACCCAGCAACCATAAGCCACACACCCTCAGGGAAGCTTTGTTTGCTTGGTTTTCATCTGATGATCTTGAATTCTTAGCACTCAAAGGGGAAAGTCTAAGGCACAAATGCCATGGAACATGGAGGAAATTATCTGAGCGTTCCTTAGGCTAGTGAGGTAACAGTGTCTTCAGTTAATAATGGGTGAATTATCCAGTTCCTGCTTCCATTCCATGACACCGATGGTGGAGGGAAATTATGAAAGAATAATCATAAGGCCTTGATAACTGATGAAATGTGGAGGACAAGAGAGAAAGAGGTCAAGATGATGGAAACATTGCACTTAGGTAAGTGGGAGAATGATGATGTCATTAACGGAAGTGGAAAGTCAGAAGGAGGAGCCACAAGGGATGAAGGGAAGAGGGATAAGATAATGATGAATTAGCTAGAAAGTTGTTGAGTTGGAGACAATGCTGGAAAATTAAGTACTAAGTGTCTGGTGGGCAGTTTGAATGGTAGAAATAGATTTTAGGGAAAAGGTCCAGGTAGGAGATAAAAATGTGAAGGTCATGTGAAAATGAATGATGGGGCACCTGGGTGACTCAGTCGGTTGAGCGCCCCACTCTTGATTTTGGCTCAAGTCATGATCCTGTTATGCCTAGAATTCGTGATCCCCAAAGGTCACCAGGGAGCCGAGTCCGACGCAAAAGCAAAGAGCCTATTTATTCGAGCTAGCTTGAGCTCAATCCCCTACCTGCACCAAGGCAGCGGTGAGATGCCGGAGAGAGAGAGCGTGTTTCAAAAGCACAAAGGTTTTATAGGGGTCTAGGGGCAGTTGGGGGGGTGATGGTCATGGCCTTAGCCAATTGGCTGGGGAAGGATCAGAGTCCCGTTGTGCAGGTTGCCAGGCGTGGTTTGAACGGGAAGTTTGAAGGGTGAGTGGGAAGTTACTCAAGGGGAGGAGGCATGGTCTGAGGTTTGAGCGGGAATTTCTTTCTGCGGTTTTTCCGGAAAGGGGGCCATGTCGGGGACATAGTCACTCAAGATGGAGGACACAGAACAAAATGGAGTCGGCCGGTCTAGGTCCGCTCTTTCAATCCCGGCTCATGGAATCAAGCCCCATGTCAGGCTCAGTGCTGAGCATGGAGCCTGCTTGAGGTGCGCTCGCTGGCGCTCTCTCTCTCTCCCCCATCTCTCTCTCACACCTTCTGCCCCTCCCCCACTCACACTCATGTGCGCTATTTCTTTAAAATTAAAAAAAAAAGAATGATGTCTCTGGAGTAGAAAAGAGGAAAAAATGAGGCTTGAACCTTGAGAAATACCCTTGAACAAGTAGTCAACACAGAAAAGCCAATTAGGAAGTTAGAAAAAGAATGGACCATGCATGGGGAATAAATAGGGTGGTGCCACAGGGTGGGAGCCAAGATATGATAAAGTTTATTTGCTGATAGGACTGTGAGGACTCAATCAGATTAAATATTTTGAAGCAGTTCTTAAGTATCAAATGATATACCTGTTTTTTTACCTGTAAACTTGCTCTTTAAAGCCAACATTTGAGGAGGTAATAGAATGTTTTGAAAGGGATTGGCATCAGTACCTGTAAGACCTCTCCAAACAGCCACTCCCACCAGACCCTTTTACTGAGGAGGATACCTAGTTAGGACACTCGAGCAAAATAGATACCTTACAGCTGAATTTAACCATATAAAACGGCCATTTATTTTGTCATATAAAGATGGTCTTTTCATGTGTTCCATCCAACTTGAGCATGGTTTCCCAAACCTGCTCTGATGAGCTTGGTCACCTTTGAGCTTCCAGAAGTCGTTTTACCATCCGACCCAGATTTCTTCCCTAGGCCTCACCCTAGCTCCCCTGCTCATTCTACCTGGGGTCTTTTGAGGGCTGGAGAGGGGACATGATTGATCAGTGTTACGCAACTAAGGAGCCACAAGGCCTAGATTGAAAACCTGTTCTCCTAATTCCCACCCCATCCACTCTTTTTATCTCCCTTCTATACCCTTTCTCTGAACTAAGCCAGCATATTCCAGAATTCAGGACTGTGGAAAGTGATGACTCTGACTCTCTCTCTTTCCCTGATCTGAACACAGGAGAACATTTTCAATTGGTCTAACATACCAGGCACTCTCTTCCCACTACAGAGCAGGTAACCAGATTACCTGAAATCTGGGGCAGAAGAAGGCTTCCAATGTGTCATCATTCTGATTGACATGCAGACCCTCCTCCATGGTCTGGCGAGTTTTATGGTCAGAGTGAAGAAAAGGACAAAGGGAATTATTTCGATTATGCAAATCAACAACCCAATCCTGAACTTCCTTTTGTACACAGAGCCCGAGCATTTGCATGCCTGGTCAGTTGTTCAAATGACCAGATTTCACTTGGTCTCATTAACATGCATTCCTTAAAATGTATATTCGCTCAACTAATGTAATAGCTTGGTCTCTGCAAATGGAATTCCTCCCAAATGTGCAAGCGGCTATAAGTAGTCTAAAAAGTTTTAAATGCACAGTAAGTACCTTGTACATATAGCCTGTTGATCATTAATAGAAGTTCTACAAAACGGAAGTCAGCAGAGAAAACCATTAAAGAGCAAATAGGGCAATTAGGACCTGCCAGGCTGACTCTCCCTGTCACTCCACATGACTCCTGCCTCTTTGCCAACTCCGCAGCAGTTAGAGGAAGCTGACATATATTCTTGACACTCTGGTGTGGTTTCAGGGAAGGGAGATAATTCCAAGCCACATCTTTATATCCAGAACAACACATAAGAGGTTAAGATTATGCTTGATTGTTCAAAAAATTTAGCCTGGCCTTGTATCTGCCCCTCGAAATGATCTTTAGAGTTCTGACTTTATTTTTGCCTCTTCACTTTGGTTTCTCGTAACATTCACCCCTCCCCACCTCCATGGCTACTTTTCATAGATGCGATTTCATGATGAAAATTTGAAAATAATGTGGCAGAAAAGAACTGCCTTTCTTTTCTCAGAGACACATTAATAAAACACCTGTGAGCCATTTCATTTTAAATAACCAGAGAGAAAGATGCATATGTAGAGAGATTGATATAATGTTGGATACATTAAGATAAAATTATTGTACCATAGTTGTATTAAAAACTGTGTACAGTTCAAATTTGTATACATTTAATACATGTGATGCCTATTTTATTTAAAGCCACAGTCCTAGGAAGACCCAGCAATATATTTCAGAAAACTGAATGTTAATTTAAAAAAAGCTTATAATTTTGGCACCTGTGGGATACTTCAGAAAGTTAATTTTCTCCACAGACTATGGTAATTTTAACAAGAATATCCTAATATGACTCAGATGCTCAGGAACAACTTCCATGTATTGAAAATTGGGTTTGAAATAGGATTTTAGGCTGTCATTTTCATAAATGAGATTATATTTTGTACATGTAGTCTCATTTTTAATAATTTTTAAATCTGAAATTAATAAAAAAAACTCCACTGAAATTTTTTTAAGGGAAAAGCCACTGCTTACCTTCCTCTGATTGCTTCACTCCATAAAAACCCTCTTAGGGCTTCATATAGGAATTACATCTTTTCAGAGCCTTATTGCTATTATTTTGTTAATATAAAGATAACAAGACTAAGTATATAGATTTGCTATGGACTGGAAGTTGCCTAGCAAGTTTTCTGGCAAGTCATAGCTTGTTTCTAAAACCATCATAATTATTCTTTGTGGGATGTTGAGAGCTTGCTTTCCTATATGTGTTTATTAATAATTTAAACATTTTTATAACAATTAGTTATTTGTGGGCTTTGGACTGAGATCACTAGACTGCTAGGGCACTAGATGAATGGGCTCCATTCCTAAAGGTCAAGGTAGACCTGCCTCCATGTCAGTCACTGCTACAAGTGTTACAAGGATGCATCGAAGGTAATAACCAGGCTCGAGGAATAGAACATTTTTAGAGGATTGTTTTCTCTGTCTTTACCAGAACCTCATGCCTTTATTTTAGTGATGTATGTGAAATAAAGTGGCCAATATAGAGGACCTGTAAAGTATGTGTTGTTTCTTCCCTCATTTCTACTTCAAAATTCCTCCAAGGGGCTTCTCTCCGGATGGTCTAACGTCTTCCCGGGTTCTGGGCATACTGTTGGATGCATCACCTCAAACCATACTAAGCCTGTTTGTATATTATGCATGTATTTAATGCACCCAAATACCACATTAAATCACATTTGTTTGAGATTATAGAAGATTTATGGCTGAATATTTGAGATAACAACTTTTATAGATATTTAAACATTTATTTTTGCCTTTCACATTTGTTTTCAAATTTTGGAGGTGTTCTTTTGTTTTGTTTTTATTTTGGGATCTCAAATAATTTTGAAGTCATTGGGAAACCTGTAGGTCCTAGATACTGAGCCAAGAGGTCTTTCCTTCCGGTCTGCCTTAGAAGAAAAGTATCATTCCTGCTGAGCAAAACTAGGCCCTTCTCTTATGCCTTCAGTGCTAGCCCTGGCACCCACTTAAAGAATGTCTACCATGTGACCACATGACTAAAAGCAGTGGTAATGTAAAGTGAGAATTCCTATAGCAGAGGGAGAACAGAACTATCTTTTTTCAGGAAATGGCCTAGGATGACTTCACAGAGGAGGTGGCATTTATAGTGAGCCTCATGGATAAATTGGAATTGGCTACATGGAGACGGGTGGGGGCAAGGTGTGCATTCCAGACAACCAGCATTGGCAAAAAGCACAGCTTTCTCCAAGATCTTAGTCTCGAAAGTATCTGTACCTTCTTGACTGTCAAACACTCTAGAGACATGAGACCAATTTTATTTTCCTCCTACCTCTCAGATTGTTCTTTCTCTGGATGCCATTTTACTCCAAACCCCATGAAATTAGATGCTGTTCCCCAGTGACTATTCTTGTCTCGTTTTTTTCTTTCTCTTTATGTTCTCCTTTAGTCATCTGAAGCTTTCTCCAGATTATCAACAATTCACCCTAAGGACTCTCCCCTTCTCAATCTCCAGAGCCAAACTTTCTTCTAAACTAAAGGTATTTTGTTTTTTATTTCTGTTTTTGCATTTGCATGGTGAACATCTGCATGCATCCCAAATTAAGCATATCATTTCTTCCAGAAAAGTCTGCCCTTTGCTCTGTGCTCCTTATTCAGATTACTATGAGATTTTCTCAGGCATTTAGATCTAAAATTCTGAGTCATCTTTAACTCCCTGCCTCAGCCTACCACATCCAAACAGTTTATTGTCCTTTGCCTGACTCCTTTTTGTCTTTACTCCCTTCCCATCCCACTCGTGCCCCTAGTTGATTATTCATTCTCCTCTTACATAGATTATCACCTAGCCTCCTAACTAGTCTCTCTGTATCTATTCCCACTAGCACAGGCTACACACCTAAGTTACAAAATCCCCATTTCTGATTATATCTCTCCTCTATTAAGGATGTTAAGGACATTCACTATCTAACAAGTAAGGTTCAAAATGCTCTGGCCGTATTTGAGGTCTCTACTATCTATCTTTCCAATATTAAATCAAATATTCATTCCTTTGTTGCATCAGAACACTCATTTGCTGCTTGCCACAGGCACGTAGAAATTTTCAGTCTTCATCTTTTTGTCTAGAAAACCCTTGCCCCACACCCCCATGTCAAAATCTGATTTTTCCTTTAACACTCCACTAGAAGACTACCTCCTTCTTAGAGCTTCTCCTTATGCCTTGCTGTCCTTGCTATTATTTATTTCCCATCTCCCACAACTCCACGTCATATTGGAAAGGAATTCTCCCTCTTTTGAGTTTACACTTAATTTTTTCATTAGCAAACTCCACTGTGTTTTCTGTGTATAATCCTACAGCATTTTATCTCTTAGGGCAATTGATTCTGGAGACAGTCCTCCATAAATATCTGGTGGATGAATGAGTACAGCCTTTATAGATTTTTTTTTTCCTCTAACAAGTCTGCCTTCACATCTCTAAGTCAATTGAAAGAATATTATACGTGGAGTGAATTTATGTATGCTTGCAACAAGTTATTTTAGAGAATAATTTGAAAGGGTGCTTATTTCTGGTATGGAATTACAATTTTTTATATAACTCTAAAAAGAGAAATTAAACTGGTGATTGGATCATTTTTGTGATATCCTCTTACAGAATATTTGAGTTAAAATTTTGTATCATAAAACAGGGGATGAGCCAAGGACAATTAGCAACAACTATAATGATAATTTAATTATTTCATTGAGAATCAAATATGTGCCACATACTGGTCCATATGATATGTACACACTATTTCTATGCTTAGATTTTACAGATTTTCAAATTGAAGCCCAAAGAGATTGACTTCAATTGTCTAAGTACTCAAGATTACTATTTAAAATCCATAGTTAGGTCTTATCCTCTGGATTAAAATCAACTCCTCAAAAAATTTCTAGTTACTTAAACATCATACAGTTCCAGGTACCTCCCCTTTTCTCTAGTAAAACCTATTCCATTTTTGGTCAACCTGTGATTTGCCTCTGCTCTATTAGTGTGAAGTCATTGTTTCCTGACTATGCATTTGTGTGGTGGTTGTTCCCAAAGGTCTGAAGAAACAAAATTATCAATGCGTGAACAGTCAGGGATGTTCCTCGTGGTGGTTCATCTTCTGGTACAGTCTAGCAATGCCTGCATCTGAAAGTGATGTGCCCTTGCCCACAGATCTATGCAGCAGGCACAACTCTTCCTTTGATATTGGCATAATTTAATATAACATCTTAAATCTAAGGAACTTGGCCATCGTCCAAAGAAAGAGTCTGCACTGATCTGTTCCGACAGTGGAAATGTCCACCATTGGGTTCCACCCTGGAGCTATGGAAGTTCACTGTTACGTTATAAGAGCTTACTCTTGGGAGTCCCACAGGGGTAAGGTGGTGAGAGTGAGGAGCGTGGGCTTCAGATCTTGGCACTGCTGCTTCAGAGCCGTGTGACTTCAGAGTGTCTCGGTTTCCCTGTTTGTATCCTAGGTGGGAAAGAGGGCAGGAGAGGAGAAAACGCCGTGTAATAGAGTGGTGTGAGGATTGGGAAAATCTGCGGACCTGGCATATAGCTGAAGCATTCAGCAAATGGTAGTCATTACTGCTCTTAGTCTCGCAGGAAATGCCTACTCCCCAGCAGAAGGAAGGGTCCTGTATGGGTTTCCTGGGACTGCTATATTACCATAGACTAGGTGGTTTAAAACAACACAGTTTATTCTCTCACAGTTCTGGAGGCCAGAGCCCGAAGCCGAGGTATTGGCAGGGCCATCCTTCTCTGGGGGCCGTGGGGGAAATTCATTCTTGGCTCATTCAGCTTCTGGTGGCTACTGGCATTTTTCGATTTCTGGCTGCATCACTTCAGTCCCTGCCTCTTTGGTCACATTTTTTTCTCCTCTTTGGTCTGTGTGATCTTTTTCTGCTTCCCCCTGGTAAGGACACTGGTCATTGGGTTAGGCCCCACCTGGATAACCCAGAATGACCTCATCTCAACTGCTTTAACTTAACCACATCTGCAAAGATCAAAAAATCTAGCATTTGTAGCATCCATAGGTTCTGGGGATTAGGATATGAAGATACCTGGGCGGGGGGGCCGGGGGGGGGGCTCTCCAGGTCAATGCAGTACAGGTCCGAAAGGAAGGGATGAGGTATTGGGTTTATTTTCTTTTGGCAGGTGAAATATGTACAGTGGACAGGGTGCTTCCCAAGTGGGGTGCTGCAGGGATGCTGCTGACAGCCAGGGAGCAGTGGAAGAGGCTGGGACAGCTTCTCGGAGGGGAGGATAAGGCTCCCAGAGAAGCAGTCTAGAACAATGGGAGGTGGAGGGGGCCTGGACGGGGGGGGGGGGGGGTGCTAACTCCAGGTGTAGTCTTGTCCCCAGCTCACAGTGTAGCAGAGGGCAGGACCTCACTTCTCTGTGGGCCTCAGTTTCCTCATCTATACAATGAGAGAATATTGGAGCAGATCAGAGATTTTAAATAGACTACATACAGGTTGAATACTTTGTGTCTTTAAAAAATCTGAATATTTAAACATTGGCAGACATCATGTCAAAATTAGTGTGGCTTCTTGTGAAAGTCATCTGTGCCAGCCATAGGGCACTCGGTCTTCTTTATTGCCAGTGGGTTTTAGGAAGTGTGGCCCCACCATTAGAATGAGCCATCTGGCTTGCCACCTCTCCCACCACACCCTAGTAGCTTCTGACACTGAGACTGAGTGCAAGTAGCCCTTTATCATCCTCTCACACTGCAGATTTCCTGATGGTAGAGAAACACTTGTCTTTGTCCGTGTTTCCATCTATGGAGAGAACCAGATGGTTTTTCCTGTACCTGGCTGAGCGCACTCACTTATATGGCCTGCCTGGGCACCCTACAGTTTTGTTTTTGTGATGGCTGAGTCAGAAGACTGAGATCATTGCTCATCTCTATGACTCTAATGATCTAGGTGCCAGAAGGAAAGGCTGGGGGTGACAGAAAGTGACTTGACCTATGACTGTAAGAAGCTCTCCACACCCTTCCAGGCACCAATCCACCATGTTCTGGGACCTGTCACAGGGATACTTCTCAATTCACAGAATGAAGTTCTTGGCCCCTCTGCTTGGGCCTTCAACCAGATGCCTCCACCCCAGTTTCCTCAGTCCTCAGATTTCTTTTCCTCGTCTTTCCTCATGCTTCTATCACTCCTGCCACAAGTCTTTTTACCCTTCAGCTCCTGCCAATGAGCACCCTTGCTGTGGCTGTTTGGCAACTTGCTACAGCGGCCTCTCCTTCATCTGGACTTCACTGCACTCTCCTGCATGATTCATGGCTTAGTTCTGCATAGCATTTTTAGAGCCTTGTTTGCAATGGGAGAAAACTAGGAAAACAAAGCAGCATATTGTCTTCAATCTGGTCCCTCTCATAAGGGGGCTAGTTAATTTTTTTTAATTGTAATCCTCCAGTAATGGACCATCTGAAAAGACAGTCTCTCTCTCAGTTGGAGCCTCCTGTGACTTAGGAAGGAGTCATGTGCCCTGCTGTCACGGCTGAGCCTGCCTGGCCACTTTTCAGGGAAGCTGCCCCCACCCGTTCCCCTGGTCTCCAAGTTTGTTACTTTGTCCTTTCTGGAGGTCCCTGACTGAAGCTGGAGAATGATGCCATCTCATCTCCCTTCATCCTTAACAAAGTTTTTTTTTAATGTTTATTTATTTTGGGGAGAGAGGGGGAGAGCACACAAGTGGGAGAGGGGCAGAGAGAGGGGGACAGAGGATCCAAAGTGGGCTCCGTGCTGACAGCAGAGAGTTCGGTGCAGGGCTCGAACTCACGAACCACGAGATCATGACCTGAGCCAAAGTCTGATGCTCAACTCACTGAGCCACCCAGGTGCCCCTTTAACAAAGTTTCTTAAACCACTGTGGGGCTACCAACTTGCCTAGAATGCTGGTTCCAATGGTAGTCAGATGAATAAACTAATAAGCATTGAGAGGGGCCAGGTCTCCCCTAAGCAGAAGAAACCACCACTTTCATTTTCATTTCTATTTTTTTGGTATTCCTAAACTTCTTTAACAGGTATCAGGCCAAGAAAGCTTTAGACAGTATACAAACTACAGACAAGTTTTCTCTCTTTGGGATCCTTAAGTTCTATGTCGTTCAAGTCAACAAACAGCTGGAGTATCTCTCCTTGGTCCTTTGGCCGTGCTTGTGTTCAGTTTGGAGGCAATAAAATGTGGCACTAAGGCTGATTTTACAAAACAGGTACACGGGATGGGCAGAGAAAAAAAGCGAAGCTTGGAGACAGGACAGAGGGAAAAATTTGGTGACAGAGAGGAAGACAGATTGATGATTGAGGCAGGAAATAATGTTCCTGGAAGTTCGGTTTGTAGGTGACAGCACATCTGAAGTGTTTGAAGACTCTGAGGTCAGGGAATAGTTCTTATTTTTTTTTTTCATTTTTTAAAAATGTATTTTTGAGAATGTCTGCAAGTGGGGGAGAGGAGGCAGAGGGAGAGAGAGAGCGAGCGGGCGAGAGAATCTTAAGCGGGCTCCATGCTCCTCACAGAGCCCTACACGGAGTTTGATCCCGTGACCCTGGGATCATGACCTCAGCTGAAATCGAGAGTCGGATGCTCAACCGACTGAGCCACCCAGGAGTCCCAGGAACTATTTCGTGAAGACCTGTGTGGTTCCCTCAGCGGTGTGCACTCACGTCCCATGATGTCCTATCTACCTTGCTCCCATTTTTCTCTCTTCTCTGGTGCCGTTCTTAGCCCAACTGTTCAAGCTGGGAGCTCAGATTCCTCCTGACTCCTGCTCTATAGTCACTCCCTCACCGTCTCCAGTCCCCAGGTCAATTGTTTCTGTTTTCTAAGCGTTGAATGCACTCCACTCCTCTCCTCCACTGCCTTGCCAGGGCTATCCAGAGCCTTCCTAACTCACCTCTGCCTTCAGTCTTTTCCCTTCTCAGCTCACCTTCCGCCGTAACTGCCCATTTGATCCCATTGATAATTGGCCTGAGATCTTAAACTAAACACAACAAAAACCAACAAAACCTCCCAGGATCCTGCAGCACCGAACCCCCAATCTTGCACTGGCACACAGTTCGCTGGCACACATCCTTTGATCTATAGTCACAGTTCCGGGAGCACTAGATTTTGCAGCTTCTTGAGCATGCCATTCTGTTTATTCAGCACCTTCTAGTGTGCATGCCTTGTCACGGAGCACCCTCCCATTGCTACTGCACCTGCTAGCCCTGTTTATACCTGGCAAACTCAGCTCATCCCTAGAGACCACCTCAAACATGCCCCTTTCTGTGACGCCTCCCATAAGTTGCTTGTTACGGCTCAATACCTGGCACCCCTGCCCTGCCCTTGCTCCCTTCTCACATCACTGTGCATGCACTTCTGCTGGCCCTTAATTACCTGGACTCCAACCATTTGCATACAATTCTGACCCTACCACCAACCTGGGAACTAAAGAAAGGGTAGGGCTCTCATTAATTTCCTTCTCTCAGATGTTTAGCAGTGGGTTCAGAGCATTAGTAGGCATTCATCATATTTACGCATACGCTCAACATTTCCAAATCATCTGTTATGCATCAAGCACTGTTAATACAGTGGGGATGTAGTAGCGAAAAACTCTGGACAAACTCTGTCCTCATGGAACTTACATTGTGGCTGAGGATCTAGAGGGTGAATAAGATGAAAAGTGAAAATGTCACTTGGCAGTAGGTGCCAAGGAGAAAACTGAAGTCCCCCCAAAGGAAGGATCTGAAAGAAATGTCTGTTGAATGAATGAGCCATTCTTTCTCCCTGGTTGGGGATTTTACAAAATTCTAGGATAAGGGAAAGGAGGGATACACTCGAGATGAGTAAATATGAGAGAAAGTAAGAAATCCAGATACCACACATTAAATGTTTTTAAAAACAGACTTTGACCGTCCAGTGCTTCCCATCTCTGCGACAACAGGTTTTTGGTTTTTGGGGGTTTTTTTGGCTCTGTTCCTCCCACACAAACCCCAGGGAACTCCTCATCACAAGGCTGCTCATCCACCTTTTTCCCTCCCCACCAATAATTGGCAGTAAAGACGTTAAATCACTCCAGCAACCTGTCTGCTGTCCCTCCCACACTCTTGCACACACCTTTACACGTGCGCGCGCACACACACCCACACACACTCTTCTTTCTCTCTTTCTCTCTCTCTCTCTCTCTCTCTCTCTCTCTCTCTCTCTCCCTCATACACATACTCACCATCACACCCCTCACACATACCCTCCCACATACTCTCATGTGCATTCACACCCTTACACACACTTACCCTTGCACACTCACATTCACATATTCACACACGCACACACACCGACACATACACTTGAACACACCCTTTCGTTCACATGCACCCTCACACACTCACACACTCTCAACACTCACACATACCCACACACCCTTTCACTCACATATAATCTCCCTTACATCTTCACTCCACATACACACTCACACACCCTCTTACACACTCTCACAAACACATACATATACTCTTACATACCCTCACACACTCACATACTCTCACACCCACACATGCACTCTCACACACATTTCCACACACACAATGTTCACACACACTCTCACACACTTGGATCCACCCTCTCACACCCGTGCACACCTTCACACACACTCTCAAACACACTGAAATCCCTGTAGTAGAGCTTCACGGATGACTTACAACTTGAAATTCGTTGTTGAAGAAGGTCCTCCGAATCAGTCATATCACAGAATCAACCGATTGTTATCTTTTCCTTCTCTCGAGTATTCACTTTGGAGTGTATTAAGGTAAGGACTGAACGCAGGTCACAAGTCAGTTTTCATGAAGCCACCCTCAGGCTCTTTCTGCCAGCTCTGCCCTGTGAGAACTCTAGCTTCCTCCTTCAGATGTCTGTGGGTGACACTACCCTTCCTCCCCTGTGGCTGCCTGACCTAATCCACTGATGTCTTCTCTCATGGTGGTGCCCCTGTATGAACCCTTCTTCTTGGGAGAATAAATTTTATAGTCTGGAACTTCCACAACCTGGGATGTGGAGGGCAGCTGTCCGCCATGGCCTCATGAGGACTTGTGAGCGTGCCTTTGGTCTCTGACACAGGAACACCTCTGTTCTTCTCGAGTGGTACATTTATTTCCAGGATCCCTCCTCATGTCCCCCAAGAGGGTAAGAACTTCTTTGATCTGACCATGTGGCCCCGCCCCACCTGGTATTCTCTAGTGAGGCTTCACTTCATTGGAAACATTATTGTCCAGTCAAGGAAGAAATGAAATGACTCTGAGGTCAGAAATTGAATTAATTAAAACAATTATTACTATCATCCCCAAGAATAAGCTAGGGTTGTTAGATAAGATTGTGGGATTTTTTCTCCTCTGGATGAAAAAAGAATCTCCTTTCTTTTCCTCCCATTTTTGAGCCTCAATAGGTAGAAGAGTAGCAGCACATTTCAGAAAAGGATTGGAAAATGAAAAAAGAATGATAATTCATTATTCAGTAATCAATTCCTCCTGCAAAAGCAGCAGATTCTGCAGAGAATGGAGGACTGTGAGGAAAGGCAAACCCAGACCCTGCCCAGCTTGCACCTCTGGGGCGAATGTTCTCCACAGAGACCTTATTAGGAGCAGAAAGACAGGGAACCAGCATGGGGTACCACTCTTCACAGCCTCTGTACCTTTGTACCACACATTAACATGCAGAGTCATTGTTTTATGGGCCAGCACTCCCTCCCCTTCAAGCTCCACTCTCAGATTAAGAAACCACCATATAATTATCTGCCGTAAGGTTCCAGAATGGATCCCTCTCCACTGGGGCCTCTGAGTACAGAGAAAGATAAAGCCTTTGCATGAGGACACGCCTGTGAGGTAGCCTCTCTTTGTCCATCTGCTCCTGCTCTGTGCACTTGTACTAGGCAGAATGAAAGATGGCCCCCAAGATCCCCAACCTCAGGTGCGCACCTACGTGTTCCAGCAAACACTAACGTAGGTGCTGCTGTGAAGGGATCTCGCAGATGTAATTAAGATCTCAAATCTGTTGACTCTAAGGAAAGGAGAGTGTCTTGGAAAAGTCTGACCTAATCAGAGAAACCCTTAAAGGGGACTGGGCTCCTCCTAAAGAGTTTGAAGTGTGAGAGAGATTGAACACAAGGGAGACTGTCCACTTCTGGCTTTGAAGGTAGAGGGGCCATGGGGTGATGTCTAGGAGCTGAGGGCAGCCGGTGGCTGACAGCCAGCAAGGAAATAGGGGCCATAGGCCTAGAACGGCAAGACACTGAATTCTACCACAACTGTCATGTGAGCTTCAGAGAGGACCCTGGGTTCCAGGTGAGAAAGCAGACTGGTGACACCTTGATGTTAGCCTTGGGCAGAGAACCCAGCCATGCCGTGTGAGGACCTCTGACCTACAGCACTGCGAGCTAATAAAATGGTTTCTTTGAAGCCATTAGGTTTGTACTTACTTGCTCTGGAGCATAGTAAACCAGTTCAGCTCTCGGGGGTCCCCACAGCACTCCGCTGACAGAGCTGCATGGTTTGCTGTGCACAGCGTTGCAGGCATGGGTTTGTGCTCTGGCTCCCCCAGGTCCGAAGCCCCTCAGAGGCTGGGACTCCACATGTCTGGCCTGTGAGAGGAAGTGCTGCTCAGTGGATAAGAGCTCTGAAGTCAAATAGACCCTATCTGAATAGCTTTTGTATCTGCTGTCTGGGGCAAATTCATCTGCTGAACTTCGTTTTTGCTATCTATGTATCTATCTATCTATTTATTTATTTTTGAGGGTAGGGAGGGGCAGAGAGAGAGGAGGACAGAGGATCTCTCTGTGCTAACAGCAGAGAGCCTGATGAGGGGCTTGAACTCATAAACTGTGAGATCATGACCTGAACCGAAATCAGGAGTCAGACCTTTAACCAACTGAGCCACCAGGCATCCCAAGTTTTGCTCTTTCTAAGACGAGGCTAATGACATCTGCCTCTTGGGGTTGAGAGGATTAAATGAAACAATCTGTATAAAACGTTAAGTGCCATCCCACCATGATGTAAATGATCAATAAATTTATGGGAATTGTTATTATTTGCTTTCAATCCATAAATATATATGAAGCAGCTACTTTGTTCCCTGCTAGATGCTTCTAGGTTCAAGGGATACAATGACAAATAACACCAAGCTCTGGCCTTTGAGCATCTTATCGTCAGTTTAATCCCAACAGTGTCTTAGATACAGTTTGGTCCAAAGAGGGAACTCGGTATCTTGGAGGTGACTAATGTTAGGGAGTGGCCTGTGAATAGATCCAGGCCATACCTAGAGTCCCCATATCCCCGTCCCATGGTACCATGGAAGAAAGCAGGTGCTTTTCTTTTCTTTTTTTTTTTTTTTTTTTTGTTTTTTAATAATTCCAAGCACATCCTGGAAAACCATGCTATCAAAACAGAGCCAGTATGAAGATTAATTCTCAAAGTTGTTTGGTAGTATGAATCTCCTGGAGGGCCTTATTACAATATGGATCCAGGACTCCACGCAAGACAAAGGAGGGGACTGGTCCATATTGCATAAGCAGCCCATACTGTGATCCTATCCAGTTATCACTTGCTGTGTAACAAACTACTCCAAAACCTACACGCTGAAAATAGCAATCATTTTATTATGTATGCAGATTTTGTGAGTCAGGAATTTCAGCAGGGCCTGACTGGGAAGTTCTTTCCCATGTGGTGTTAAGGTCACTTGGTGATATTCAGCTAGCAGATGAGCTGGTCTGAAGGGCCCAAGATGGCTTTGCTTCACATGCCTGTCACCTTTCTAGGGATACAACTCAAGTCTCCTAGAAAGTCTCCCAAGAGAGAGGAAGTGTCCTGAGAGACCAGTTTCTCCAGGCCTAGACCCCAACACTGGGTTGGTACATGACACCAGTGTCCTGTTGAACAAAGCAATTGCAGTGCCCACCCAGAGCCCAGGGGTCAAGACACTGACCCACCTCCCAATGAAGAAAGCATGGCCACATTTAATCTGCCTCAGAGCCTGAGTAGAGTTAGGAAACACTGTTTTATAGAATATTAAATGGCTAAGGCCTTCAATACAGACAGTTTCTGGGCATTCTAGAATAAAAGTCAGCAAACTATTTCTGCAAAAGGCCAGATAGACAGTCTTAGGCTTTGTGAGCCACATGTGGTCTGTCACATATTCTTCTTTGTTTTATTTATAACTCTTTTAAAAATGTAAAAATCATTTTTAGCTTGTAGGATATACAAAAACAGGATACAGGCCAGATATGGTCTATGGGCTGTAATTTGCCAACCTCTGTTCTAGAATAATCTTGCATCACACTGAGTCTGGCTGAACTGTGAATATGGTGACACCCTCTACCCATTGTGTCCCCTGAGTAGCAATAACTCAGAAAATCTTAGAGCTAGAAAGACCTTGGGAGTCACCTGCTCCAATCCATCCATTCTAAAGATGTGGAAACTGAGGTCCAGAATGGTTAAGAGACATGGCAGAACCATGGTTAATTAATAGGAGACCCCCAGAGATCCTTTGGCCTCCTCATATCAGGCTGTGTCTCAATTGCTGCTCTTCTAGTCAGCAGAAATAACAGAGATTTAGGACTAAGGTTGGACATAGCAGCAGTGAAGTATGCTTGCACCCTAGGACCTTGGAGCGTGTATGCCCCTGGCTGGGGTCCAGGTTCCAAGTGGAGGCCAGTCTAGCCGCAGCACTGCTTGGCCTATCTCTGGCTACTGCCTGGAAGACCAGAGCGCAATCTGTCGCTCCTGTCAGGATGGATCAGCAGTGTGGTGAGGATGCAGCACACATAAGGAAAGGGGGCTATGGAGACGTTACACATGGGCCTGTGCAAGCTGGGCCAGAGTGTCCGTGCTTCCCCCTGGAGAAAAGCAATCAGGGCTTTATGAATAACTTCTCACCTCCTTTATGGGAGGTGCTGTTTAGCGGAGCTCCCCACTGTGCCAGGTTCCCGAGGAAGCCTCTGATTTACTAGTGGTTGCTTGAATACACCACGCCTCCTCCTGTCTTTATGTGTTCGCCGTCTCTTCTGTCTGGGACACTTGCGGTCCTGCGTGCTTTTTGGGAAAACTTAAATATTATCTCCTTTGAGAAGGCCCCCTCTGACTTTCCTAGGAAGGTTAAGACACTTGTTCTGGGATGGGGCGCCTGGGTGGTGCAGTCGGTTAAGCGTCCGACTTCAGCCAGGTCACGATCTCACGGTCCGTGAGTTCAAGCCCCACGTCGGGCTCTGGGCTGATGGCTCAGAGCCTGGAGCCTGTTTCCGATTCTGTGTCTCCCTCTCTCTCTCTGCCCCTCCCCCGTTCATGCTCTGTCTCTCTCTGTCCCAAAAATAAATAAAAAACGTTGAAAAAAAATTAAAAAAAAAAAAGACACTTTTTCTGGGCTCTTACGCCTTTTTAATTTCGTGTAAATGATATAAATGATCTGACCCTAAGTCACCCAGTAAGCTTGACACAAGTTGTAACTCCTTCTGGTATACATCTTTTTTTCTAGGTGTTCATTCATTGTGTTGTAACTATTCTCATGTCCGTGTCCTTATTAGGGTGTAAGTTAATTGATGGCAGGGACCGTGCCTTTTTGTTTCTTTGTTTTTCGTTTTCATCAGCCCCAACGATAAAGCCTAGCACAGAGTAGGTGTTTAAATGAACGTTTGCTGAATGAAGGAATATGTGAATTTCTGTAAGTGAGTGTATCCACAGTAAGTAGTAATACGTTCCTCCCTGGCCAGGGTGCCAGGGTGCCAGACCACTCTTCCTGCTTGGTAGCTCACGCCAACATGTTCCTCATTACTGGCTCTGAAGAGGTGGAATCAATTGAAATAGTTGCCGTGAGGAGCTTCTGAAGTATCCTCCTTTGGGTCTTACCCGTCAGAGTTGTTTCTTTGAAGAGTTGCTTCAGCACAATTCTGTTCCAGTGGCCTTGAAGGATGTGATTTGGTTATATCCATCTCTCTTCCCCAACACCCTAGACACTGGGTGTCCAGATTGATCATATGTTCTGGATCTTTCTAAAGGATGGTACACAGGCTCAACAGTTGGCTTTTGCTAGCTTGGTTCATGGAACATTTGAGAATCTTTGCTTAGCATATAGCTCATATTTTAGAGGAGTAGACTTAGAAACTCCTACCGAGATTCTCTCGGATGTGTCTTGGCAGTGCATGATGCTCTTTGATCATGGTTTTTGATTCCGAGTAACTAGACCCTGGCTGATCATTATCCCTTTCCACATATCAGTTTTATTTTTTATATCGATCCCTGCCTTTTGCCCACATAATACGAGCTTTTATTAAATCTGTCCTGACCTCTTTGCAATTGCGATGCAGAGTAACAAGCCATTATTGTTTCCCCAACGGTTCCAGGAGACTCAACCAATTGTTTAATACGATATGGATTCTAGGCCCCTGGAGGGATGCGTTCTCCGTGCCAACGAAGAATGCTTTGCTTGTCTGCTTGCAGGGGGAAGGGATGTTTGGTGATTGGTACAGCCCCTCCCGGCTGCCCATCCCTGCAGCTATGCTGCTGTTGTTCTGCTGTGGTTACAAATAACTAGTTGGAGGGAGAATGTGGGCTTGCAGTGGCATCAGACTATGTAGAGAGATTTAAAATGCCGTGGACATGTTCAGACATTCACCAGCTCTCAGAAACCTCCCCTTGCTGATTGGTTTTTGTGCAGGCGTGGCTCATTCGGCAGGGAGCATGGGTCATCGGGGGGAGGACAGTGCCAGGGCAGGAACTAAGACTTCATATTTTTATTTACAATGTGTATTAGTCCGTAGTTTTGCTTGTTTGAGATCTAGTCTACTTTCTCCCCCCTCACCCTCTAGAACCTGGGGTGTAAGTGGGGGGTGCTTAGACTATGAAATTCATTTAGCTGGTGCAGTTGCATTTTGGCAAACTTCAGGGCTGTAGAAATCCCAGAATGCCCACTGAGGACAAATAAAAGAACACAACATCACACAGGACTTTTGCAATAGAGGCAAAAGTCCGGTAATGTAAGTCTTTTTGATTTTCAAATGCAGTTGGATCTCATTGTGGACATATTACTTGTGACTCTGAACCTCAGTGGGGCTAATGTAACACTTTGCTGGGCCCCTCACGTATTGTCTAGCTCTGGCAGAGGCTCCTGTAAAAGTCAGGGTTGGCCTGAGGCCACATTAATATGCACTGCCCCTGGGGGCCCGCTTCCAGCTCCAGTGCTCTGCGAGGGGGTGGGAGCCTCAGAGACGGACATGCAGGCAGCCTCCGAGTGTCTCCCTTTTGCCTGTAGCTTGGAAGTGCAGAGTGAGTGTTAACGCAGACTCTGGGTCCTCCAGCCGGGAACCGGTATGGGGGACGCCAGCAGCTGTGCTTGGTGAGACCCTGGCCAGTGGCTGGAATGACTGACCACGTCCCTTTACCCTCCACACGTTCTCGGCTCTGGTTGTATTGTAGGAACACGTAGAAACATGCCAGTCCTAGGGCACCTCTTACACTCCTTCCCTACTCTTGAACGGGAACAAAAAGTGCTTGTCTTCTGTAGTGAGAAGAAGGAGTTTCTTTGATGAGGGTGTCCAGGAAGACATTTCCTTAGTGGCATTTTCTAGAGGAAATAACGGAAAGCTTCCCTCTGAACAACAGCCCAACCACAAACAAAACACAGATTCCATAGCTGCAGAGAGTATCTGGCCTACCAGTAGCCCTTGCTAACTACGGGAGGTAGGGCAGGCAGAAGGTGGGAGGTGTAGAAAAAGGGAGAGGGAGAGAGGTGGGCAGGGGCAGAGGAGAAGGCAGGGCAGGGAAGGACTTGCAGAGTCAGGAAGTATCTGCCGTAAAACACTCTAAATCACGGTCTGTGAACTACTGCCTGTGAGCCAGATCCAGTCTGTTGCCTGTTTTTGTACAGTCCACGATCCACGAATGGCTTCTGCATATTTAAATGGCTGAAAAAAAATCAAAAGAATAATATTTTGTGCCATGTGAAAATTATATGAATTTCAAATGTCAGTGTCCATAAATAAAGTTTTATTGGAACATAGCTATGCCGGCTGGTTATTGCCCACCACTGCTTTCGCGCTTCGATGGCAGGGTTGAGCAGGTGTGACGGAGACCATATGGCCCCCAAAGCCAAAAAAATGTACTCTCTGCTCTTTTACTGGCAGATTTACTATCTGCTGACCCCTGCACTGGAGAGTATCTTAAGCGCTGGCCTGTCAATTCGATTTAGTAGTCTAAATTTCCCCAACAAGAAGCTGCTTAGCAATTATTTGTTATCGTGTGTCTCTTCTGGTCAGTCGGGGCCACCGCTGCAAAGGCAAGTGCAGAACAGTATTCCCTGTTCTCTTTCTATTCTGCTCTGCCCCTCAGCCGCCTGCACAACACTTTGCTCGGCTCATGCTGCTCTTTTTGGAAGCCAGCCTGCCAGTGAAACTCAGTGTGCACGCGATTTTCATTTGAGCAATCACATGGGGACTACATCCAACTTTCTGAAATATCACAGAAAAAAAAAGTTATATATGGCAATATGTGTGGAACGTGTTACAATGATTTCCATTTCTTACAAAGAATCTATAAGCACAGCACGGCCATGTTTGAATAATCAACTGTGTATTAATCATACTGTGACATGTGGTATTATTAAACTTCATCATAATAGTGAATGCTTCATATCATATGGTATAGATTGTCTTTGGCTAATAAATCACACTTGTGGCATATATTTCGTATTGCTGCAGCAAATACTGCTATATTCGACACAGTTTGCACCTCATGGAGCACATATTAGGTATTCACAGATGCACTTTTTCCCCAATGGCATTTTTTATCCAGTTAATGCTTGCAGAATGGCTGGTGGACAAGAAACTAACGTTACCCAGCCTAGAATTGCCTTTATTTTCACTACTTTCCACCAACTAGATCTCTCTTTAATTAGGTTCCTGGGTAAACTAGCCATTTTTTTTAATTTATTTATTTATTTATTTATTTTTGGCAGTTTGCTTTACTTCTAAGTGACTGGCTGAATCCTCATGTTTTCCCCAAGGAACTTGTTACATAATCCAAAGTTAGGCTTTTAACTCAGGGGAATCTAGTTCAGTTAGAAGGATAGGAGTATATTGAAAGAGAGAGGGAACAATAATACAGTTCTAAAACTGCCTCGTGCAGGAGCCCCTGTGAGTGCTGGGGAAGGGGTGCTGATGTGGCCACTGGGAGGTGGACAGAGAGAAGAGCCATGGGGGAGGGTTGGGTCAGGGGAAGGGGGAAGAGCAGAGATGTTCTGCTGAGAGACTGTGTGAGAAAGGAAGATGGGAGCGGGTTCAAGGTCAGAGAGACAAAATGGCAAGTGAAGGTGTTTGGAAAGAATGTCAGCTGAGAGCAGAAAGAGGCTGTGGGTGCAGCTGTGATTTGAGCGTCAGTGTGAATGCGTGGTCCGTGTGTGACTAGATGTCTCTCCTTGCACGTGGCACTCCGAGAGAGCCGTTGCACAAGGGAGAGTGTGCAAGACGGTGGGCGGGGGTCAGAAGGAGCCTTTGAAAGAGCATTACAGTGCAGGCAAGCGATGCAGTCGGGCTTGTGGGCACGTGTTGTGTGGGTGTTGGGAAGGAGAGAAAACAGAAGGACGGGGCAATGCAGAAAGCATTAGTTGCTTCCCGCCTGTTTCTGTAACCTGACCATAAACGCAGTTCCCCCATCAGGCTTTTTAATGGACCGCTGAGGTGAACATGTGGCTCTGTGCCCTGTCAGGAGTGATGGTATTGAGGCGGACAGCCCTGGGGCTCCGCTCCCCCCCTGCAGCTCATCATGTCTGAATTAAAAGAAGAATTGTTTGGACAAGACTGTTAAGTGAATGTTTTTCCAGCATTAGTGGGAGAGCTTAAGGAGCTCCCATTGGATGGAAACAGCATCTAACCACCTCGGGCAGTGCTGGGAGAGAAATTTATATAACAACATGCACACAGCATCCTTCCTTTGCTTCCTTGGCTTCCTGCATTCAGGTTGGTCTAAGGCATCCATCCAGATCCCTGCCCGGGGTTGAACATACCCTGCACCCACCTCCTGAATTGTCCAAACAGCATAGGGCCTGTTTGCACACTCCAGGTTGGTCCGTTTCAGCAAGATTCTGAGTGAGCATGTATGTGCGTGCGAGCACAGGGATCCAGCACTGAAGAGAAAGGACCCCTGGTGATGGAAACCCTCCAAGCAGCCATTGCTATGGCAAAGGGTTTAAGCAAAATTTTCTGCAGCAAAATTTTGTGCTTCTCTCTGTAGGAGCCACACAGAGCCACAGGAATCCCAGCTCCTGGGATATTCTGTTATTCCACACCCAGGCTGTTTCCAGAAGAATGCACTAGGGGAAGCAAAAAAAAAAAAAAAAGGAATTGTCCAATCTCACATAACGCAGAAAGAAAAAGTCACATGTTAAATAGTTTGGGCTCTGTATATTGGGAAGCGGAGGAGGAAGCTAATTGGGAAGGAGGCGAGACCCAGCTGCTCCACTAAGGGGAAAAAAGTGCCGGGATTCTTTGTGCCTTGGAGCAGGCCCCTCTGATGCCATCTTGCTGGGACATCTGCACACCTCAGCAGCAGAGGCGTCTGGAAGGAGAAGCTAGCTGACATAGAGCTGGAGAGAAACCCACTGTGCCAGCAGAGAAGGTGGGGCCAAGGAGGAGAGAAATCGTTGCTGTGGCTGAGAGCATTCCTGGGTTCTGCTTGCTCCATTAACTCTGTGGCAGGAGAGCATCGGTCCCAGCCAGTGCAGGTGTGAACACTCAAGTCCTCACTTGGAAAATTGGGCCCCAGAGGCAGGAGCTGCCAGCTGCTCAGTGATGGGCTCCGGTGCCTTCCAAGTCTGGGCTGCGCCCAGCATCCCTACCCCTGCTCCCCTTTCCCGGCAGTGTGCTTGGCCCCCCGCCGCTGTCCCCCTCCCTCCGATCCTTTGCAGCTTCCCATGTAATTTGCTTGTAACAAGCCTCATAAAGTTTGATCGTGCTTGCTAGGACTGCAGACGGACGAGTGGAATGAGCTCATGTTTCTGGCAGTGGAGCACGAGGGTTAATGCGAGTCCCAGAGGGAGCCGCCTGCCCAGGCTTTTTCAGGAATGGGAGGCAATTTAACAACCTGCAGACTTTCAAAGTGTCAGGAAAGTAAAACCTGACATGCTCTTGGTGGGTTATATATCCCCGGTCTCTGAATTCTTATGGTTAATCAGCGACCTTTTATAAGTCCAACCCCCTCTCTCCTCTGCCTCCATCTCCTGGGACCTTCAAGTCATCATAATATAAAACCTTTCTTGTCACCTCCTCTCCTTGATCCATTGTGCCCATCCAGTGTCTCTTCGGTCACTCTTCACATTTCCAACCTCTCCCACATCCCTCCCCGTTAATGTTGTCACACTCTTGCTCTGCTGTCCTTCCTGGGACTCCTTACCTCCTTCTCCCTCTCCTCCTCCTCCTGCCTTTTCTCTTTCCTTCTCCTTCTCTAATCCTCTATACATTTCTGAACCTCTGCCATATGGCTTATTGGCTTGACGTCTCACTGGTACTTGGATAGATGAACAGGGACCAGAGCAACGGGGTAGGCAATTTCCCAAGGTGAATGAAAAAGCTTTGCTCTTGATTCTTCTAATCCACCCAAGGCACCTGTCAGTTTAACAGACCTGTGTAGAGCACCATTAGGTATAGCCATCATGTTAAACACTGGGGCTCTCTCTATCATATACCTTGGAACCTGATACCACAGCCATTATTGCTGATCTTTAAACGATCTTTCACAAAAGTACTATTATTAATGTATGTTTAGTAATGTACTGTTAATGAAATGTATTTGCAAGCTTGACTAGCTCCCTCTATATTATTCATTTAAGTAAATACATCTCTTTTGGTTACCTTCTGTGTATCAGTCATTAAGCTGATCTTTTGGGATCTAAAGTATCTTTCATGAGACTTACAAAAATCTCTGGGGTAGCCAGACCCCCTAGGTAGATACTCATTGGCCAGTCCCAGGATACAGAGCTAATGAATGGACAGCTCAGATTATTTTCAGTTACAGCTAACGCTCTTTAGCATGGCTTCTCAAACTTGGATGTATGTTGGAATCACCCAGGAAACTAAAATACACTGATGTCTGGGTCCCACTCTCAGAAATTCCGATATCATTTATATGGGGTAGGGCCTGGACTCGAGATTTTTAAAAGTTCTCCCACGTGATTCTGAGACACAGCAAAGAACCACTGTCTAGGGTACTTTGTAAACTGTACCACGTAGTGTTGTGTGGTGTTGTTTTCATGCTTGTTTGCACGCAAGTCAGCCTTGTTTCTTCCACGAAGCTGCAAACAACTTGAGGACTCAGCTGAGTCTCCCGTGTTTTCTGTGCGGCCCACAGGCTTAGCACAATGCTGAACGCACCATAAAGAGACAGCAACTACCTGTTGGATTACTACACGCATTGTAACAAGTTGGAGGGTGGGGTTCGGTGGCAGGAAAGACCAGCAAAGGGTCTGAGTGGGCCTGAACCATTTTCTGCAACAACTCCCCCAAAACACCACACAACAAAATGTCTCCCTTTCAAACTTCAAACAAGCTCCTTGTCCTCTCTCTCAGTTCTCCCCACTTTTACCTCTTACGGGATTCCTTCCCCCAGGAGATTTCTCTCTCTGTTTAAAATGTTCTCTTTTCCTTAGGGCGCCTGAGTGGCTCAGTCAGTTAAGCGCCCAACTTCAGTTCAGGTCATACTCTCTCAGCTCGAGCCCTGCATCATTCTCTGTGCTGACAGCTCGGAGCCTGGAGACTGCTTCAGGTTCTTGTCTCCCTCTCTCCGCCCCTCCCCTGCTCACGTTCTGTCTTTCTGTCTGTCTCTCTTTCTCTCAAAATTAAAGATAAAAAAAATTTTTTTTTTAAATCTGCTATTTTCCAAACTGCTAACAGATGCCAAGTTGGCCTTCCAGAACCCTCTCCTCCTTCCAGAGCTGAACCTGAGAAGCCAGTCTTTGCCACCGGCACGGGGAGGACCCAGGCCTTTAGTCCTTCCACTTTGGCCCTCGCTGCCAACACAGGCTTCCATGTCACAGAGCAGAAGCACCGTTATGAGCAGACCCCAGAGCCTTCAGAGGAAGGCGGCCGAGGCAGCTGCTCCCACATGGTGTGAGTGAGCACTCTCCAGAATGACTTTTCCCCGTCCTTTCCTGCCAGCGGCGGCTCTTTGGAGCAAGCGCCTCAAAACTCTTCAGGCCTCTACTCATTACCCGCTTCCAAAGGTGCTTCCACACGTTTAGGTGTTTGTTACAGTGCCCCATCATCAGTGCCAATTTCTGTCTTCATCTGCTCGGGCTGCTGTAACAGTTACTGAAGCCACCAGCCTGAGTGGCTGAAACAACAGACATCTAGTTCTCACAGTTCTGAGGCCTGAAAGTCCAAGATCAAACTGCTGGCTGATTCTGTTCAGCGAGGACTCGCTGGCGGATGGCTGCCTTCTCTCCGTACCCTCGCGTGGCAGAGAAAGATGTTGTGTCTCTTCCTCTTCTGTAAGGGTACCGACCCCTTCATGAGGGCTCCCCTGTGATGATCTGGTCTAACCCTAGTAAATCTTACCTCCCGTACTGTCACACAGAATGGTGGAGGGCACCAACATTCAGCCCATGGTGCACTGTGTCTGTGGGGCAGGGATGGGATTAGAGTGTTCTGCTCAGATGAACTCAGAGGATCATCTGTCAGCAGGGCTCCTCACCCCAAATGTCTCTTAGGTCTAGGAAGATGTAAAGTACAATAGCTCCAGCTTCCAACATCGTGGAGTTTTGAGAGATGGAGAGGGGGAAGGATTCATCCGTTCATTCAAGTAATCAGTCAAGTTAACATTTACTGAGTCCTTTTGAACAGTGTTAGTTCTGGGAGCAGAGATGAATATGCAAACACTAGTCTTTAAAGGAGCTCCCAGTGTAATGGGGGAAAGACACATATATAAACAAATGACGGTGGAAAGCTCAGGAGAGGTTCCCATGCAGTTTGGGGGGGGGGGGTTGGGGGTCAGGGAGGGTTTCTGGGAGAAAGTGAGGTGAAAGGTTATATTGAAAAGAAAGTATCAGTCGAGTAGGTGGGCGCAGGAGGGTGGTAGGGCCCCCACACAGAACTCCATCTGAAGAGTGGGGGCCACAGCGAGTTGTGGAGGAAGGGGGCAGGAAGAAAGGGTAAGATGGCAGCGTGAGCTCCAGTGTGATTACTCGCCACATCCCCGTGCTCGGGGACGTGACTGACCAGCCTGCACCTCAGGATCTCCTCTGCCTCTAAGCATTTGGGATGTGACAGTAGCTTCAGTAACAACTGCCCAGGCACTCAGTTGATTCCCAGTACCACCACCTTCTATAGGCACTGTCAGATTGAAGTTCCAAGCACATCTCCCGAATTGTGTTGGGCTTGTCTGCAATGAAAGAAAATGGTAGGCAATTTCTAGTTGTGTGTTATATTCTCTTTGAGAACTGTGGTTATGCCCACAACAGGCTACAGGTCCACTAATATATTTTAAAC
>NW_024412426.1:16030424-16206550 GCF_014898765.1 Herpailurus yagouaroundi
CTATTTCCTCCCCTCCCCAAGTCTCTTTTTAGCAGAATGAGTGCAAAAAATATCCCAGAGCTGAGGCCAGAAAAGATCCCATGAATAAACCTTTGTTTGCTTTTTTTAGCATCATTACAGGACCTTCTGGAAATTCCATGTGTTCTGTTTGCTGAAGGACCTTGAGTTCTCAATAAAGCTAGTTTGCAGAAGCCCTAAGGGAATTTTGTGTCCCTTGCCACAGACCCAGGTATAGGCACTGCTGTCTCATTTCTGGATGTAGAGATCGGGATAGGGATAGGGATGGAGATAGAGATAGATTTTTTAATGAGAACTCTGACCAGCTTTTGGAGAAAGTAAAAAGCTTATTTCTGTTCATCCTGGGTTATCTTCCACAAACCTGGTTTTTGTCAAATACAGTGGAAATGTCAGTGTCTGTCTGTCAATGGAAACAGCCATTTCCCATTGCAGAAAGAGATGGCAAAAGAGGAAGGGAAGGACTGTGGGTAACAAGAACCAGGCACCTGTAAGGAAACAGGGACTTTATAGACTTTACGTTCATGACAACCAGGGAGGCAGCAGAGAGTGTCCCCATTTCACATATGAGGATGTAGCAACTCAGGTCATTTGAATAATTTGCCCAAGATCACAGAGGTGGGAAGTAGCAGAACTGGTTTCTATGGGTCTGCACACAGGGCAGCCTCCTAATTAATATCTGTGGATTTCAGAGTCCATGTGCAAAATTAGCTGGGAGGAGAGAGGGCCTTCTCTGATTAATTTCGGAGAGTGATTAACGAGGAATGTAAAATTTGATAAAAAGAATATGCCATCAGATTCGTAAAATGCCTATCTACCTTAGAAAACCTTCTGCAGCCTCTCAGCACAGAAGGACCAAGTGAAGTGTGGATTTTTCAGCTAGGGAAGCTGCAGCTTGACATGATCATTGGATGAATGAGCAGTGGACTAGAGGAGGAGCATAGGCCGCTGGCACCTAAGTTAGAGGCCCTACCACTATATCTGTGCATCTCAAACCTTGACATGCTTCAGTTACCACCCCAAATCCGCTGTATGACCATTTCTGGAAATGGCCACAGGATCCGTATTTTAAACTCCCAGATGGTTTTTTGTGACACCAAAGTTTGTACTAAATTTTTTGGTTCCTTAGACTTTGTGAGTCAGAAGACCTAGTCCCTCCCTTGCACTAAGGTCCTAAGGACCTTCCAGTCTACTGGTATCTTCTAAGCTAAAAAAAAAAAAAAAAAAAAAAAAAAAAAGTTCTCAAAGGAAGACAAGAAAATACTCTGTGTTCTCTCTCCCATTTTTAATAAGCCTCGCCATTAGCTAGTTCTTCCTATGGATCTAACTATAGCTTTTCTTTATTCAGTTTTCCCCTTTTTCTCATC
Source organism: Herpailurus yagouaroundi (assembly GCF_014898765.1). Lineage (NCBI taxonomy): Eukaryota > Metazoa > Chordata > Mammalia > Carnivora > Felidae > Herpailurus > Herpailurus yagouaroundi. Next base: position 16,031,807 of record NW_024412426.1, read on the forward strand.
GTTAGGAATAGAGAACATTTGACGGCCATCCCTCGTGCAATAATGGTCCCTATAATTGAAAGCAATTCATATGTCTCTCTTCAGAATCCTCCTACCTCAGACTGAATGCTCTGTCCTTTTAGCATCAGAATTATGAAATATTTTTAGACTGAGGCATGGACCCTGAGGACAGCATCACAGAGAAGCTGCAAAGAACTGCTTTTTCCAATGTGGCATATTTTGAATAAATATTATTTAAGAATCCAACTGATTTCACTTAAGAATGAAAACGGACATTTTCAATTTCCCCTTGTTGCCCTACATTTTATCTATATTTTTAAAAAACCCTCACCTAAAGTTATAAAGCATATAAAAATTGAAACAATAATTTTTTAAATCATTGATCATCATGATACACTATTTATGCAAATCAATGAAAGTGGTCGAACTTCTCTTATCCATTGCTCAGTTAAGATTTATAGCTTCCCATTATCTTTCGGAAAAATTGGTCAGACAAGCTCACATTTTCTCCACCTTTCTGTAGGTTTTCTTTTTTTCCTTATAAGAAGGAGTATTGGTAAAAGGTGGGAAAAACACCCTCTTTCTCCCAACACAAAACCCAAAATGATTTTTTTTTTTCCAAATCACTGTGAGATAATTCCAGTTTGAGCTTGAAAATACAATTCACGTATATGTTTTTTCATGACACGAAAGATCACAGAAATGCCCTAGGGGGAGAAAAAAACTGTTTGGAAGATATGACAAGGTTAACAGAAAAGAGCAGAGGTCTTCCTATGCAGTCAAGTCACTTTGACAAGATGCTCCTCTTCTAGCACGTGGCTAATGTTTGTGCCCACTTATTCTGTGACGCTTCTGGTACCATAGAGGCTTTGGACTTTCTTGGCTGTATTTTTGTATTCCAAAAAGTTTACAGTATGGCTAGATTCAATACCCAGACAAATTCTAAATTCTGAATCCAGTTTAAAAAAAAAAAAGAAAGAAAGAAAGAATGACTAGGTGGCTACTGCTTCTTTCTTTTTGGTCTTTTCGTTTTGCTTCTTAGAAAAATGTAAACATTTAGAAATAGCCAACTAATAAATGAAATTGTTTGAAAAGGTGTTGTGGTCAGGGCATTCTTCCTTCCTAGCTCTACCAAAGGACCTTCCATAGGCAGAATTATTCAGCAAGAGGCATCCCATGGAGAAGGAAGTGCTGACATTAACACAGGGGATTGGCATGCAGAGGAAGTGCCTGTCGGCAGGAAATATGTACAAACATGGTGCTTTATGACCCGTAGATGCCACTCTTCCCATCGCCAGCCAACTTTATCTGGAAAGACCATTCTGCCTGATGTCCTAAATGTCACATACAAAAGAGCTTTTTTGTTCCTAAAGGATCATTTCCTTACTCAAGGCTTTTGGCCACCAATGCATAAAATCTACAAAGAAAAACAACAAACCATGCCTGGGAAAGACATCACTGGCAGCACCTTCCTCTGGCTCAGGGGATCAGGGCAGTAAAGGAAGACAAGACAGAGATAGCCAACCCTTTCCATCACAGCCAAAAAACAAATGTGGTTTGCAGATGCCTTGGACAGCGATGGCCATTTGGCTCAGAACTGCCTACATTTGTTTCCCTGTCAACCTCACACATACTCCGATGGAAATAATCAAATGCACTCTTGCCCTACCCTGACCTGAGCACATACGCACTTAGAGGACTCTGCTCACACACAATCAGCTGAGCAGATCGGATATTCTACCACCCACCGTAGGAAACCTCATGAAGGGAAGATGTGCAAACATTCCTTCAACCCAGTAAGTCTTCTTAGAGAACCATGGTTCTAAGATCTCTACAGAAAGTGGTTTCTTTGAAATAAGACATCACTATTCCATTGGGGCCTAGAATGCCAAACCAGATCAAGACAACATAAAGAGAGCCTTTTGCTCCTTTAGATTGTAAACTGATATGGTATTGGTATTATTTTGTGGTCTCTCCTGCTTAAAGAAATGCAGTGTCTTGAATCTACACAGAAATGTGCTCAAGAGGCATTCCCAAAGGTTGGCCTAATAACAGTATTTTCCATTGGCTTCCTCACTTCGTGTTTTTGCTGTTCCTACTTTCCCATCTTCCTCGCCTTCTGTGTTGTTGTGGTCCAGGAGCTGACTCTCCCTCCTTAACCATGACCTTTGTACTTTGCTGAAGAGATTCCCATGGAGGTCTAACTTTCCTCTTGGTTTTCTACCAGCCTGATTGGAATTGAGTTAGCGATGGCACTTAGTCTTTTTAAAAGCTTTAGTTGATGTTCACAATCTGAAGAAATGTCAGTGGTGGCCACACCAAGTAAGTGGTCAGGATGATAGGAGCCCCCATGCACGTTGTGGTCAGCCATTCTCATTTCTCCAGTGACTCCTGGATTCTAAAGATTTTTTTTTTTTTCCAGAAGATAGTCCCTGTGTGCAATTCCTCCTTTCAGGCCAGTTCAGCAAATGTTTTCCTAGTGGTAAGAAAACCACGTGTTCCATGTATCACTGACCTGGGTGCCATGGAAGAATTAAAGAAGTATGCCTCATTTTTTCTGAGGTACCTACCAGTTGAGGCAAATGAGACTCAGCTACACGTGAAACCATCACAAAGCATCAGGATAACGCTCATAATCGGGCACCGAACTCTGATGCAGAGTTAACAGTAAAACATGAGTTCAAAGAAGGATAAACCAATGTGGATGGCCATTCTGGAGGGTTGAGAAGGTTTGGGGTGAGTGAGAAGACGGGGAAGGCCATTCAAGGTATGGAAAATATGCTCAGCTGTGTAGCAGTCAGAGCTAACCTACTTTCATCTTAGCCATCTCTACATACTAGGTGAAAGGCTGCCTCTTTGGAATTTTGTTTTGCCCCTTGGGAAGGTTCCCAAGGTGAAGATGTGGCAAGATCCCATTTGCCCATGCACAGACAATCCAAGCAGACAGTGCTGGCGATCTTATAGCCTGGTTCTATAGGCACAGCAGGAGTAAATATCTGTCAAAACCTTGGGAAGTGGAACATTTCCAAATGATCAAGTGTCAAGATTTCAGTCCTGGGTAAGCCAGTTAGCTTTGCCTGTTTCACTACATGGGTTTGTGCTGTTAACCCTGGTCCAAGTATCCCATGTTAGTCCTAAGAAGCCTGGGCAAGAACATAAATGGATTATGATAAATCTGCCACCACCGTTTAAAAAAATTCCACTTTATTACTGGCTATGCCTACTGATGTTGTTGTGTTGGCCCATTCAAAGGTTTTGTGGGTTTTTAAATCTGGTTTTGTTTTTATAGAATGTATCATTAAAACATACTCATGGTAGCGGTATAGTACAGTGGCTGAGTATGGGTACTAGAAGCACATTTATTTGGGTTAAAATTGTAGCTCAGCCCTTTCTGCTGCATGACTTTGGACAAGCTACTTAACGTCATTGTGCCTCGGTGTTTTTAATGTGAAGAATGGGGATGATGTACTATTTTGATAGGATTGATTTGATGACCAAATGAGGTAGTATATATAAGAGGAGTAGAGGAGGGCCCTGGGTGTGCCATAAAGTTCAAGTTATCATGATGACAACGGGCATTATTGATCCAGAATGGACCTTAGACAGCATCTAGTTAAATACTACAGTTTTGAAAATAAGGAAACTGAATTCTCGAAAGGTAAAGGGACTTGCTGAAGGTCATTAGAATGGATACAAGTACTTTGGGCCCCTGACTCATTAGAGAAAAATTTACACGTATGTGTTATCGTAACCTTAACAAAGCACATTCACACAACGTTATCCCCAGAGTCCTCCTGTTATACCATGTGCCTCTCCAAACTGAATTGCTGAAACATTTGTCAGGCACCCAAGTATAAGAGTTCCACAGGGAACGATTCTCAGTGAGTTCCAGAAAGAGGCACTTGTGTAATGAGATGAGGGAAGGGTGTAGGGAGGGCACGTCTCAACAGTGCGGCAAACAAATGTGAGGCATTCAGTGCCGTGGCAAAGTTACGTTCCATTATTAATTTGATGCTGTGTTAAATTAGCCATTTTTATGAGCAGCAGAGAGAATTCCTTCAGGGGGAGCTGCCCTATATTCCGTGAGCCCAACTGTCCCAACAGGCTGTCAAGACAGTGCCCGTTTCTCCCCAGTGATCAGGAGCAGATGACTATAATGATAGTAGGTTGGCCGCGTCTGGCTTGTGGGAAATAATATCTTTGGTCACTTGAGGCCTGCCTCCCTCTGTACGTGTGTCCATCCCGAATCAGGCTCCACTCCATCGATGACCAACCAACTGATGCGCCACAGTCCTTTACTTGGAAGTGTCTTTTGGACCGAGTGTCCCTGTATTGCACAGGCATCAAATTCCTTTAACAGTGCTTTTTATTCTTGAAGCAAGATGGAGAAAAGTATGTTTTACTAGAACTTCTCTGAGGGAGACCACTGTGTGTTGCTTGATAAATCACTTGGTTTGGTGGCTTGAGACCTCAAATTTCTTTATGTGAAATAGCAATAGCCTGATTAGGGCAGGTTAGGGGCAGAGTTACTTGAGACGATAGAGGAACAAAAGACTGACTTTGTGTGTGGGAATTTGGTGTAAGAATATTGGAGAGTTATATCTGGTGAGAGGATTTGAAATATTTTGCTCTGGAGTGTGTCGTGTAAACTGTCCTTTACTGTTTTTCTTATGATTCTTCAGTAAAATCTATAAACAAATCGTGAACTGGACTTTCTTTTTCTTTCTTTCTTTTTTTTTTTTTTTTTTTGGAAAACAGTGAAGGAGTCAGTATTGTGATAGAATCTGGCAGAGGGCAAAAGGAAAGTTGGATTAAAAAATGTGCTGAGGTACCCAGTGACAACCTGAACAATAGAAGAATTCTTCTTTCTACCAATAGCTAGCGAATTCTTTAGGAGGAATGGCCAACCTTCAATTTCCTTAGTTTTGGAAACATTTTTCTTCTTTTTGTTCACTAGATGTATGTTACGGACTGAATTATGTCCTTCCAAAGTGGATAGGTTGAAGCCTTAACTCCCAGTGCTCCTATATGGGCAAATAGGGACTTGGGGAGGTAATTAACCTCTTTTTTTAAATTCTCAAGTTAGTTAATATGCTGTGTAGTCTTGGCTTCAGGAGTAGAACCCAGTGATTCATCACTTACATATGACACCCAGGGCTCATCCCGACAATGCCCTCCTTCATGCCTGTCACCCATTTCCCCACCCCCACCCCACCAACCCTCAGTTTGCTTTCTGTATGTGAGAATCTCTTATGGTTTGCCTCTGCCTCTGTTTTCGTCTTATTTTTCCTACCCTTCCTCTGTGTTCATCTGTTAAGTTTCTCAAATTCCACAAACCTCTTATAAATGAGGTTATAATTGTGGGACCCTAATTTAATAAGGTTAGTGTCTTTATAAGAAGGGGAAGAGCTACCTAGGCGTTCTCTATCTCTGCACACACAGAGGAAAGGCCATGTGAGGACACAGAAGACGGCTGCCTGCAAACCAGAAAGAGAGGCCCCTTCTTGAAACCAGCCGTGCTGGGAACTTGATCTTGGGACTTCCAGCCTCCAGAACTGTGAGAAAATGAGCTTTTCTTATTTAAGTCACCCAGTCTGTGTTTTCTGTTTGTTTGTTTTCTGACAGCCCAAGTAGACTAATACAGTGTGTTGTTCCATGAAAAGTACACCCACTTCCTACCTGTTGGATGTGGCTTTGTATTAACTTTTCCTGCTTCTTCCTTTACCTAGAATGCTCTGCCAACCAGTGTCTCCTCTTCTCCTGGAGAGACAGTTTCTTTTATAAGCTTATTTACTGTTGAATAGCGCTGGTGTCCAGATGTGCTCTGGTTCTCCCGTCTCTCAGTAACCAGAGGAGAAAACCAGTAGGAGATGGTAGGAGATATGTGTGTGTGTGTGTGTGTGTGTGTGTGTGTGTGTGTGTGTGTGTGTGAGAGAGAGAGAGAGAGAGAGAGAGAGAGAGAGAGCGAGAGAGAGAGAGCGAGATTTGCTTCAAGGAGCACACTTACGCAGTTGCAGGAGCAGGCTTCATAATCCCACAGTCCGCAGGGCAGGCAGTCAGGAAGGAGCAGCAGCAGCGCCAGCTGCTGCTTCATGCCAATGAGGTGAGTCAGCGGATCTGCAACAATAAGGAAAGCATAGAGACCTCAGAACGTAGAAAGATTTTACAGTTAACTTCTCTTCTATCACTTGGAATCTTTTCTATTCCAGGAGGGCCTAGTCCCTCTTTAAAGGGCTTCTACCTGATTAAGTCAGGCCCATCAAGGATCATCTCTTTTGATTAACTCAAAATCAACTGATTTGGGACTTTAATTGCAGCCAAAAACTCCTTCACTGTAGCATCTAGACTAATGCTTAATTTAAAAACTGGGGAAATCTGTGTGCATATTACAAAATGGCTACCTTCTGGCTTTGACACTCTGATTCTCATGAAAGAATCTCCCATGTAGCCCACCCTGATCAGAAACATACTAGAAAGGGAGTTTGGAGGAGTGTAGGTTAGCTTACCAAATTAGCACATCCCAAAGCCATCACAGTGTTCAGTGCTTACACATGTGTCCTTCTTATTCCATAACATATCTAGGGCTGGTCTGTCAGAAGAATGTTCCCTGAATTCCATGGAAAAGACCACCAGGCTTTAGAAAGACACACTCTCCTCTTCTGTTCTTCCTCCACTTGTCTTCTTTGGTATTAAATCCTGTCCAGTCTCACCATGGCAGTCTTTGGCTCTGTTTGCTGGAATGTCCTAGGAAGGAAGGATTTACGCTTCTCATCCTAGTGGTTTGCGTTTTTGTTGTCCTTCCAGTTATAAACTGGGGTTGAATAATGGCTTTACCACTTACAAGCTGTGTGAAGCTGGGCCAATCCCTTACTTCTCCAGGGCTCAAAAAATAATCATCTCTTAGAGTAGCTGTGTAGCTTAAATTACCAAATAAAGATAAAACACTGTATGTTGCCTGCACACGGTAGAAGTTTGATAAGTAAAAACACATCATAATCATTGTCATCTCAATATTATTATTTTGTTGTTGTTATTTTCTCAAAGTCTTTAAAGACAATCACAGGATAAGTTCTTTACCAAACCCAGAGCTGAGAGTTTATATCAGTTGGTTTGCTGCTCACACAGCAGCACATAGGTACCTCAACTTTCTAGTTACTTTAAGACATTTACTCACAGGGGCTTCTAATTGACATCAGCCCTTCATGATTTTCTCAGAAAAATTGCCTACAGCATTAGCAGCAGCAATGATAAATATAATAATAATTCCACAAAACCTCCATGTGTGCTAAAGGATCCAATGACAATCTGAACAGCAGGAGAAAAGTTTCTTCCTACCAATTAATGGGAAGCCAAGTCTAATTTGCCACCTGCACCACACTTTTGAACCTGTCAGGGAAAAAGGAAACCAGTGAACCTTCATCTTGTCACTAGTCTTCTTAGGGACTGCTCTCTAAAGCAAATGAAAATAGCATTCATTAGAGTAAAAAATAGAAAGTCTGTGTCAGCCCCCTATGTTCTCTTCTTGGCTAGAAGCAAAGTCCATCACTGTCAGTGAGGAGGTGGTTCCCAAAACCCACTGGACTTGTCCATTCGTCTGATGTTGGACGATGAATATTCCCTTAAATGCTTTAGAAAAGTTGAAAGTGTTAAGTCATTAGTTCTCCTGTGACTTACGAGTCAAGGGACATTAGAATCATAAAGAGAGTTTCACTGTTTCAGAGTCCTAAATCTGAGAAAATGTGCCAAAGACCAAGATAAATTCCAAGTAAAGAAGATAGTACTTCCAAAATGGGTTTTCTTTGACTCTCCTGAATCATCTAGAGTAACAGTACAAACATTTATACACTCTATGGGTAGTTAATTCCTTATTAAAACAAACACAGACACAAAACAAATAAGCTCACAAACCCCTTCCCAGTAGGTATTTACTAATACTTCAGAATTGTTCAATTTCTTTTCATTGGCACTTTGCTTACAAATACGGATGTAGCCACTGGAAGCAAATGAGTACTATAAAACCACAAAGTTAAAAAATATGGATTATAGTTTATTCATTCAGTAATTCATTAATTCAACGCATATTTAGTAGACCTACTATGCACCAGGAACATTGCAAGACGTAACTACTTACATCCTGGCCATTTTTCCTTAGAAGAAAATAAACATATATTTATTGCGACATTTATATAGAAACTTTATGCTATCAACTTGTAATTTATTGATGATGTACCTAATCAGAAAGAACAAGCTCTTATAGAATATTTCTTGCAAATTATGGTAATCTAATTCTCGTCTTATCCTCATACCTTGATTAAAATTACCTTCTTCCTTTGTTATGAACTCCAGATCCCCTCGTGCTGCTGCTGTTCAGAACTGGCTCATGCCTCTGGACCCTTTTTGCCCCACCAGCCTCTCTGAGGGGTGCTCAGCTGCCAGAGACCCCGCGACATTTTGCCTTTGTCCCCATTATTATTGGTCTATTCCTACTGTTGCGAGTTTAGAGCCAGGTGCTAGGCTCAGTTGCAGCCGTGTGCCCTCTCTACCTCTTCTACCCTGCCACACTGCCATCTCATAGTGAAGAAGGGATGGTATAAATGGACCGCAGTCGAAGAGATTTACTACTGAGCCAAGGTCTGAGACATTCTCTTTATCTCTTAGGGGATGATATTTCTTCTGAGGTCCTGCTTTACGTAGTATGCCACTTAGAATCTGGCACTGCTCTGAGAAGGCCTAGGGCATATGGCATATACCAGAAACGGGGGGTACATGGAATCTCACTCCTTGGGGAGTTTCACCAGAGTGGGTGAGGAAGGGCAGATTGCTGAGTCTGGATTGTGTCTCTAGCTATTTATTACCAGCTACCCAACTTCTTTTGATTTAGAGGGACAGATTTCACTTGGCCTTTAAATTTCCAGGTCTCGGCTCTATTCTTTCTGATGCCCCTGTGTCTTCTCTCTTCTAGCTAGGCTGACACAGAAAGAGTAAGAAAAGCCATACAGAGCCTTAAGCCTGCTTCCCCCATGAGTGCAATAGTTCTTTCTCTCTCTCCCCCCACCCTGCTCTCTACCCCCCCACACACACACACCTTTTTTTTCTTGAGAAGCCCTTCAATTTCTGCGTTTCTGATCAATACTTTATTCACAGAGACTCAGGTTGTCTCTAGCAACAGCTTTGGCTTAAGCATATCATCAGACATACCTTCTCCTTTCAAGATTTGATTTCTATAAGTATGTATCTCTCATCACAGAACATTTTCCAACCACATTTATAACCAGGAGACAATGATTGAGTCCTCATAAATGGAAACAAAGTATTTTTTTAGGTCAAGCTGTGACAACAAGGATGTTTTATTGGACCTATGCAATTATTATATGATACTCTCTTTCTCTCTCTCTTTATACACACACACACACACACACACACACACACACACATAGATATGTACATATATATATGCATATGTACACATATATAATAATACATAAGACAATGTAAATATTGCCTTTGCCTGTCTATAATACTGGACATAATAGAAATATGCTCTGTTCATAAGATATTAGGATGAAGAAATAAAAAATTAAGGTAAAATAGGGGAAAAAATAATTGAATGTATTTATCTTGCTACATATTCTTCCAAGTGTAGAGCATGAATGCAGCCAGTAATTGAGGACTTCCTTGGGCTACTTGGGCATCACTAGATGTACCATATGGGCCCATTTATGTATTAAATAGAGTACTCTTTCTAAATACACCTATTTAAGACTCTGGGTTTCCCAGGTCTGAGGAAGCTCAGGATAAGAAGAATTGAAACTGAAATCCAGAAAAGTCTATGAAAACAGCCTGTTCCCAGACCACTCTTCTTAGGAAGGAAAGATCAAAGAAAATATCCAAATTAAGTATATTCTAATTTGGAACATTGCTTGCAATTAGATATATAATTTTCTATTTTCGAAAACCATTTACAGCTCTGCCTTAAATAGGTTTCATATATATATGTGTGTATATATATATATGTATGTATTCATGAGTATATTCATATATATATGTATTCATGAGTATGTTCATATATATATTCATGAGTATATTCATACACACACACACACACACACACACACACACATATATATGGCTCTGATTCATAAGCAGAAGGCTTTTAAGACAATTAGTCATTATGGGTAAAACCTGTATAAACTTCATATCTCATACTAGTTCTGGAAAAGTCTAAGAATGACTTTGAACTACCTAAGGACTTTACAGGTCAAGTATAGTTCGGCCAAACTCCAATCTCATGAGAACCAAACCTCTCATGATTTGCTTTGTCCCTTGCCCTTGTCCTGGCAGGACCATGTAAGACAGATGGTCCTAGAGATTTCTGGCTCCAGAGGGAGCCCTTTGACCTCACTAGTTCCTTCCAACTCCAGAGTTTCACTCAGCCCTTTAAGAGATAGCACAGAGTCTTCCTAGAGCTGTGGTTCAAAATTCCAGGGACGCCATCTAGACTGTGGCTGAAGATTATTTCTGTTAAAACAGAAGTGTGGTGTCTTCATGATTTTTTAAAATCTTTGAAGATGTACAGATATTAATTTTTAAATGCCAGTGCTATGAATCCACGAAGGAGAAATCCTAAGGGAAAAAAAATCCCTGATTAAAGAAAGAGTACTAATTCCCTTTGGACAAAGAGACAGAGGAGACACAGGAAGAAAGGAGTAAAGTAGGGGGAAAAAACACATAGATTTGAATGGAATGATATGGTAAATAATAACTAACGTTGTGGCTGAATTGTGTAGAAGCTAATACAGTCTGCATACGGACTCATGTTGCAGGTTGAAGAAAGCAGGTAGCTAAGTCAGAATGTCCCTGGCAAGAACCAAGGACACATGGTAGGCCGGGAAGCCCCAGTGCCATCAGCATAAGGTAAACTAAGGAAACAGAGGAAATAGGAAGAAGTATTACTTGTTGAACTATTTAGTGATATTAACAACAGAGCTATTCCACGTTTTAACACCTCAACATGTAGAAAGCATGAACTTCTTTTGTGGAAACCACTAACTTCATTAATTGGTTCAACAACTGTTTATTAAGGACTTGCTATGTGCAAGGCATGATGGTTGGTGCTGCAGGTACAATTTAGAACAAAATAAAGCCCTTGTCCCATGGAGGTTTCCATCACATAGGGAAGATATAATACATCCATAAATATTTAAGAATGAAAGTTGTGATTAGTGCCATAAGGACAACAAACAGGGAGCCACGACTGAGGTAAATGAGCAGAGATGGGCCTACTGTAGTTAAAACCATGTGGGAAGACCTCACTGAGAGAACTGAAAAGTAAGGAATCAGTCAGAGAAAGAATTGTAAGAAGGGAGTTCCAACCGGTGAAAGCAAAGGAGATAGCAGGCCCAGAGACTGGAACAGCTTGGTGTGTGTTCTAGGAGCCAACAGCACATAGCCGAGTGGGAGACGTGTGATACTGCTGAGCTATGAGGGAACAGCAGGCAGGGGGAGTTCAAAATGACAGTTTTAGGGGCGCCTGGGTGGTTCATTCAGGGGAGCATCCGACTTTGGCTCAGGTCATGATCTCGCGGTTCGTGAGTTCGAGCCCCGTGTCGGGCTCTGTGCCGACAGCTCGGAGCCTGGAGCCTGCTTCGGATTCTGTGTCTCCCTCTCTCTGCCCCTCCCATCCATGCTCATGCTCATGCTCATGCTCTCTCTCTCAATAATAAACAAAAACTAAACTAAACTAAACTAAACTAAACTAAAATAAATAAATGGCAGTTTTATTGCCGAAAAGAGCTAGGTCGGAGGGTGTGTCTTAGATCTTTGGGTAGATGGCTTATTGACACACTTCAGAATAAACCTGCCCACTTAGGCTGAGTCAGAAGATAACAGCCTTCCCAGTTTACCCCATGGAAAAACAGAGAGTAGGAGTCTTCCCGGCGAGCAGGCTGCACAAAGAGAGAAAAGTCCAGGCTCAGTTCCTTCTCCCAAACGCATCAATAAGAAGTTATTCTTCTTCCCAGAGGAGCAGAGGCCAGGAAGCTTATTCAAATGGCAGTCCCTCCTTTTGGAGGCTTGAAGCCAGAGAAAGAGGTTCCTCCACAACAGCTACTGATGTTTTTGCCTACCTGTATTTTTAGACTAGAGAAGGCAGAAAGTTAGAAATAAGATAGCCACAATGGAAGGGAAAGGACTGTGACTTTTGGTGGGAGAAATGCCCCCCAGTCCTCACAGTTCTGTTCTTTGGATGGTGCCGACTGACAGCACCCAGCAGAGATTGTGGCAGAGACTGGGGAAATAGAGGTTCTTCTGGTGTTGATCACAATTGTGGCTAAGCCGGATTTACAAGAGGAAATGCTGCCCCACAGGAGGTAAGCTAGGCTCAAGTCTTAGCAGAGCCTTCGTCCTTTTAACTCATGCCTGTTGTAGTTATTCGCATGCACTTATGTGCCTGGACCCTGTGATTCCCTGTCCCTTCCACTAGTTTGTGAACCTCGTTGGCTGCTTTCATATCTATCCATAATGTCTCTTTGCCATTACCGAAGTTCAAGTTTTGCCCCTACCTTGTGGGGCAGTTGAGCTTAACAAGCAGAAGAGGCAGACTGGGTACAAAATGCGGCTCAGGGGCGCCTGGGTGGCGCAGTCGGTTAAGCGTCCGACTTCAGCCAGGCCACGATCTCGCGGTCCGTGAGTTCGAGCCCCGCGTCAGGCTCTGGGCTGATGGCTCAGAGCCTGGAGCCTGTTTCGGATTCTGTGTCTCCCTCTCTCTCTGCCCCTCCCCCATTCATGCTCTGTCTCTCTCTGTCCCAAAAATAAATAAAAACATTGAAAAAAAAAATTAAAAAAAAAAAAAAACAAAATGCGGCTCAGCAGCTCAACCAGCAGGGGGACATTCAACAGTGGACTGAAACCCTCAGTTTCCTCAGCTGTAAAATGGGGATAATAACGACACAGGCTTCCTGTAGGGTTATTGCAAGCACTCAGTAAGTTACTAACAAAGCACTTGGAGCAGGGCTAGCACATTGAACGTGCTCAGCACATGTCAACTCTTATTAATATGTATGTGCTGTATTTTCTCATCTTTCTGAAGCAATTATAAAAGTTTTTCTTTTTTCTTCTGAAGTATTTTTATTTATTTTTGAGAGAGAGAGAGAAAGCACAAGCAGGGGAGGAAGGGAGAGAGAGAGGCTAAGGATCCGAAGCAGGCTCCAGGCCCCAAGCTGCCAGCACAGAGCCCAACACCGAACTCAAACTCAAAAACCATGAGATCATGACCTGAGCCAAAGTGGGATGCTTAACCAACCGAGCCACCCACGCGCTCCCAAAATTTCTTCTTGAAAATCTTTTTTTGCTTCCTGCTTTGTCTCTACATTTTTTTTTCCTGTTTGCTGTGGTCTCTTTCTTTCGTGAGGCTTTCCTCTAATGTCTCGCAATATATTAACAGTGAGGAATCGAAATGCTCATTGGATGCTCTGTGTGTTTGCAGCTGGCTTGCACACAAGGGGGCTTCATGGTAAGTAATCTGCTGGACATTTCACTGTAGAGCCTCCAAGGAGTATATGTCTTGGGCTGCTTTAGTGTCTTGTCTCGGGGGTCCAGGGGCCCAGGTTCTCCGGTGCACTGTGCCAACTTCCCATTCAGTCCACTGTTTTCTGTACATGCAGCTGCCTGCGCTGGGTCTCATGTCCCGGAGCCCAAAGTCCCTCTTCAGAAACTCCACATCTGACAGCCACCTAGCTTTGCAGACTAATAGAGGGTATCTGGGAACCTATCTGCTTCCCACGTAGACGTTTAACAAATACTTTCAGCCCTGCCCTCACTCTCACTTCCAGAGATATCGTGGCTCACAATTCCTGGGCTTTGCTGGGCTTCCCCGGGTACAGACCTGCCTGCTTTTCTCACTGTGGGCTTTGGGTTTGGCCTCCTCCGACATGCTAAGTTTACTACCATTTGTTCAACTAGCATGAAAATTTTGTGCCCGTTTCCCCATTTGTTTTTCTCTTGACCCTTATGACTGTGTGCAGCCTTAAAGACATCCTTTTATTGCCCCGTGTGTGGAGTTGCAGGAGGAGACACATACACAGGTGTGGTTATCTGCCAGTCTTTGCAACTGTACTTCTTCTCCTCAATGCATCTCCTGTGATTCTGGGTTCCGCGCACCATGGTCAACCATAAATAATGAGGGCCACAATCCAGATAATTAATGCATAGACTTTCTTAGTCTGTGAAGATGCTGCTGCAGGTCGTCAGTGAGGGATCTGAACTTCAGGTCCTGACAGGGGACTTCCCTGATCTGCCAGCAGGCTCTCAGTGCTACGGGTAAGTTGTGTTCATAGACCAGACAGCAAGGCTCAGGTGAGCAGTGTGTTTTCCCCATGCCTGCCATATGACCTTGGCTAATTGCGTCTCTGATTTCAGCCCCTTCCCTTGGGAAGAGAAGGTACCTCTGCTTCTAAGTTTTGTGTCAGGCTTAGAAATTATAAACTGAAAAGTTCTGTACAAATAATGGGAAACACTAAATTTTAGTTGTTCCCACTTCTGGCCTCCCAAACACACGAGTCTGTGCCCATTTATTTTACAGCACAAACTACACTAGGGTGAAATTTCTGTTTTCTGGGTTTTCTCCCATGTTAGACTGAGTGGCTTTCTAGACAGGTATATTGGCCATGATTTGCTCAGCTCGGTATCATCAAGTCATAACACTGGCATGGTACATACTATGTGTTCACTAAAAGGGTGGATGAATAAAGGGAGGCAGAGCTATCTGGCACTAGGATTGAGCCCATAATCTTGGCCTCTTTGGTTGTAACTTCTAAGCAACTACATACACCATTGGGTTCCGTGACTGAGAAGACCCATTCTTCTTAGGCTCTGAACAGCCATCGGCTCTTTGACACTGTCAGCCTTGAGTGCCTGGGGGCAGACCTGGAAAATGATACTCCTGCTATGCCTGGCTGGATGTCCTGTTATCCATCCCTTGAGCCATATGTTTAGCAACTTATATTTAATAAATATAGCGGCAGAATCTGATTATAGCGAGCCCAGTGATAGCTAAACTCGATCGCCAGGGAAATAGAGTTAGAATCCTGAATCGTTTTTATGTATTGCAGTGGGCAATTGGAATGCCTGTTCCATATGGCGCTGACTCTGTCTATGGATTGCACAGCCCATTCCCCGTCAGATGGTCCCATTTTGGGTCAGTGATGATGGCAGGGAACAATGTGTAGAGACAGGTGATCCCCAAGGGGGTCCATTAGATTTCAGTTGTTTCCCGTCGCTGTCCCATTGCAGACCAATGGACTTTGGCACAGCTGGACTTGCATCCTTACATTTTTAATCGGCACATGGGTATTTACAAAGCTGGCTCTGTCCAGGGCTTCAGAAAAGCAGAGACAATGGTGGAAAGGGAGCAAATGCCTCATAGAAAGGTTAGCAGACACTGTTTTCATGCTTCCAGAGGTAGGGATGGGTTCTTTTATCTGTACCAATTCACCTGTTTCTGGCTGTCACTGTTCTGAGGAGGATCCGCAAAGCTGCCGGGTGCTCAGCCAGAGGGGAGGGTGCTGCCTGCCGCTCAGCCTTCAGAGTGACGTCTCCCTCCTCTGACCACCCTGCCAACCCCGGGAATGCATTCTCCTTCCTTGTGGAGGCTGCCCGGGGAGGGTTTGCCGTCCTTTGCCCTGACAGGAAGCGATGGCTCCCTCTTCCATCACTGAAGGGGAATTACACATACTCCCTTAAAGATAACCCCCTCCGGCTCACCTGTTTAGCTTATTAATAAAGCAATTCTGTAGCTTCCAGGGCAGCACGAGTTGGGAGGATAACCTGGTATGAACATGAGGTCACTCTTTGAAAAACGGATTCCATTCAGATCCCAAGAAGAGACACACACCTCTATCTATGCCTCATGCTAGGGCTTTTGTGAATGCTTTCAGTCTATTATGGGAGGCTGGCTTTGGTACATTATGAATATCAATAGAGTTCACATCACCATTCTGCCTACTTAAAGGAGCGTTCATAGAGTATTCACCCGCATGGTAGAGACAATAAGTCTGCCTCCCTCCCCGGCCCCTCTCCCTTCCTTGTCAAGAGGAATCAGCTCAGTGAGGAGCGTGCAGCCTAGCTTTAAGTAATTGCTCTGAAACCTGGCCTCTTGAGCCAGCAGCCACTTTTTTCCGTCTGTCATGTGGCCTTCACAGGTTCTGTCTTCTCTAGACATTCTTTCTATCTTGCAGCTATCTTTCTTTCTGGCTCCTTTTGTTGGTGTGCATGTGTGCGTGTGCGTGTGCGTGTGTGTTTTCTATGAATTTACAGCCAGGCTAACTTAGACAGGGGCTCTTGAAATGTCATGGTGACCCGTTGCTCAGTGACCAGGACACCAGGTCTTTTGCCTTCCACAGAAAGGTTGAATCACCTTCCAGCTGGAGTTTATAAATGTCTTGAAGTCATAGAACCTTCTTATTTAAAAATAAAATTAAGCCTCCTTGCTTGAGCGGTAAAGCCTTAATGGCCTACATAAGGCAAATGGCAATAAAGCAAAACAAGTGCTGCTTTATAGCCAAGCATTCATGTGAAAGAGGTGTGTAAAATAATGATAATAGTCATAACAACAAGTAGATATTAGGGAAGGAAGGCTGGAAGTGGGGGATGCAATAAAATGCATCTTTCCCATTATTGTGATTCTTTATGTCACTCCTACAAAACAAGAGTCGCGTATTTGCCTCCTGGGTCAGGGTACCTGCACTGATCTTGTGCCTCCTGTTTTGATGTGGTCCTTGAATATACAGAACTGCGTATTGAAGATAAGGCTGTCCTCTGGAGCCAGATGAAAGGAAGTATGGGTCTCCTTGCCTTCTCCCATGTTTGTGTAATGCCAAGGTACCCTGTAATCAGGCGCAATTACTCTACTGAAGCCCACAGGCTGTCATCCAAGTCTTAGGCATTGCAGAAGAGCTATCTCAGACAGACTCCTTGCACAGGCGGGCCTTGCTTTCTAGAGAGAAGTCTAGAGACATTTCAGTATGCTCTGGGGTATTGGGGTTTGTATAGATGTTTGGAGCAATATGGTAGTGGTTAGGAGCTGGGCAAGACCATATCCCTACAGCGTACCCCAGTGGGCCCAACCCAAAAAGTCCTTTGGCGGCAGGATCATACAGTTTTATATTCATATCCCGTTGACTTTCCTCTTTTGCTATCCCCAGCCTTCAGGAAAGTCTTATTTAAATATTCTCCTGGTCTTAGCTCTACTACAGAGTTGGCAGGACAGGATCCTGGCTCATATTTGGTCAGAACATTAACTATGAGCAGCTCTGTCCCCAGATGTGCAGTAGGAGCCCTAGTAATTAACAAAAGATTTCCCTCAGGCAGCATTTTCTGAAGTGGGTTGCGTATAATATGAGTTCTGTTTGGATATTAATAAAACTTATGGGGAAAAAGATGCCATGGTCAACCAAGTTTGGGGAATGTTGGGTTAAACATCGTAAAGGAGTTGACTCTTAGCAAGACTCCTCAAGGCCTTTTTGCTAATTTCCTGTGGCTGCTGTAACAAATTGCCACAAACTTGGTGGCTTGTATTCTCTCACAGTTCTGGAGCCTAGAAGTCTGAAGTCAGTATCCCCAGGTTGATGGTCCCTCCATAAGCTCTAGGAGAGAATCAGTTCTTCCAGCTTCTAGTGGTTGTCCACATTTCTTCACTTGTGTCCATCACCCTAATCTTCAGAGACAGTATCTTTTTTTCTAATGTTTATTTATTTTTGAGAGAGACAGAGTGTGCATAGGGGAGGGGCAGAGAGAGAGGGAGACACAGAATCTGAAACGGGCTCCAGGCTCTGAGCTCTCAGCACAGAGCCTAACGTAGGGCTCAAACTCATGAACCGCGAGATCATTACCTGAGCCGAAGTTGGAAGCTTATCCAATCGCACCACCCAGGTGCCCCAAAGACAGCATCTTTAGATCTGTCCCTGATCCACCTTTACATCACCTCTTTGTGTGTGTGTGTGTGTGTGTGTGTGTGTGTGTGTGTGTGTGTGTGTAGGAGAGAGAGAGAGAGAATGAGAGAGAAATCTCCGTTTCTCTCTTATTAAGATACGTGTGACTGAAATTAGAGCCCGCCTAGTTAATCCAGGATAAACTCCTCTCAAGATCCTCAAGTTAATCACATCTTTTGCCATATTAGGTAATATTCACAGGCTCCAAGGATTAGAAAGTGAATATATATTTTTGTAGGGTCACCATTTAACCTACCACAGTCTTTAATACATCACAAGCATTGTGCATCTCTAGGATTAGTAAGAGTTATGCAGTGTTTCTCAAACCTCAGTGACAAAGCAATACTCATTTCAGGAAACTTCTGTAGGATTGGTGTTCTGAGGAGCACACTTTGGGAAATTTCACCAAGGGAAGATGAATCTTGGGGGAAAAAAAACAAAGTCAAACAGTCCAGCTCCCCTTCTCCCTGTAGATCTGGGATTTATTTTACCGGGAAGATGGCACTTTCTTTGCCTCAGGAGATAATATTATTACACAGATAAAATATGAAAAAATATCAGCAATTTCACAGGGACATTTAAGCCACACTCCACAGATGATGTAACTCTAGGGAATAGTTAAAATAGCATTGTATTAGGAGCTTCAAAATTTGGTTGGCTTCCTGGCTCTACTGCATACAAGCTAAATGATGCTGAGGAAGTAATTAAACTTTTCTAAGCCTTGGTTTTCTCACTCATGAAATGGGGATAATAACTATACTTGCCGTGTTATATCATGTGAATGCCAAGTGCAAAAGCACTTCATTAAATGTAAAACTTAACACAATCTAAGGAAGTACTTTTATTCTGTGAACCGCCCCCCCCCCCCAAAAAAAGAACATCCTGTCCTATAGGATGATGGTAATGGTGGGGGTAGATTTCTACAGCTCTTCCCTGGAGGTCAGGTTTTTGCTCAGTGAGAGATCATAGCCACACGACTGTTATATTTCTGTTACATGCGCAATAAGCGTGGGATGAACGAATTCTCCTTGTCTCGATCACTTCTCCCCAGTGTCCATTCCACAGGATCATGGGATCCTTGGGCTGGAAGGGCCCTTGAGATATCATCTAGAGCAGTAGTGCCCCAGCACTGATCTGAGGACTAGCAAAGGCTGGCTACATGAGAATCAGCTAGGAGCTCATCAAATGCCATTGCCATGTACCACCCTGGAGATTCTGATTCAGTAGACCTGAGGTGCTGCCCAGGAATCTGTATTTTTAACAAGCTCCCAAAAGATGTGGCACACTGATCTAGCCTTTCCCACTGTCATTGTACAGAACCAACCACTCCTAAAGCATTGCACTAAATAATCTTATTTCTTTTTAGAGACCTCCATGGAATTTTTAGAACTTCCTTTGCTAGAGATGCTCTTTGTACCAAGTGGTCATATGAGAGAGCCACAACTCAGTGCATCTTGGTTCATTCATTCTTTCATTCATTCGTCTATCTATTCAAACAAACGTGTGCACCTACTATGTGCCTGACACTGTGCTAATTTATTCCACTGCATACCTTCTCAGGAGATCTCTTGTAATTGCAAACCCCATGATTTAAAGCCTCTTATTCCCCCTTTTTGGCCTTGAATAAGTAGAGATATAGAAAGACTCTCCTTTCTGCTTTACTGTTTGCTTTTCTCTTTTCCAGGGATTATCTCTAAAGTAAGAAGGAAGCTTTTCCCATAAATGATGAGTCCTTGAATTCCTCCTAATCATTGATCAGATAGTTTGGAGGGACCTCAAGAGACCCAGTTCTCAAAAATGTAAGTTTGCATCATCCCCATTTTACCATTTACAAATAAACCAAATAAAAGGCAGGAATATTAAGTGATTTTTCCCAGCATCAGAATCAGGAAATGTAGGGCTTAGATCTCCTATCTCTCCCCTTTTTTTTTTCTTAAAACAATGTTTATTCAGAATTTTTTTATCCTAAAATAA
This sequence comes from Herpailurus yagouaroundi, assembly GCF_014898765.1. Lineage (NCBI taxonomy): Eukaryota > Metazoa > Chordata > Mammalia > Carnivora > Felidae > Herpailurus > Herpailurus yagouaroundi. The sequence continues at coordinate 16,051,765 of NW_024412426.1, forward strand.
TGTATGTGAGACCAGTATTCTCCCATTTTAAAAATACTACCTTTCAAACATGCATCTGGCTGGTTTGAGGAATGGGCTTTTCTTCTTCTGCCGGGCTCATAATTAGTTATTGACGTCTTCTGATATTCACTAGTGTATGCTTATAAATAAATATCACATGCCCCTAAACTGAGCCAGCCAACATCTATTAAATGGTGGACGAGTAAAATGTTGTTAGCTGTGCTTTATTTTCCTGGGCTGCAGTGGGGCCTAGAGGTTTTTTCCTGGGAGTTTCTCTAGCCCTGGAGAGTGGAAAGGGTCCCACCCCCCTCAAGCCTACTTGTCCTATTTCTCCTCTGTCTCTCTGTTCCATTCATCACCAGCAGCCTCTAATGTCGATAGGCACGCAGGTCTCCAGGCAGTTCTGAAAGCCATCATGAGATCTGCCGGAGTACGGGGTGCAGCAGCTGGGAGCCCCTCTATCCCTATTCCTCTGGTACTTGCCTCAAACTTCACAGGGTCCAGGACGGTGCTGCCCTCCCGTGGCAAGTCACATCCTATGGCGGGGGCGGGTGGAACAGCCCCCCCCAACCCCCGGTGGACCCATGTTTCTGACCTGTGTGGCAGAGGATCGGGATAATCACAGAATTTATGTTTTTCATTTTAAACTAAGTCCTACCATATCTTATTGAGTTCCTCCTGCTAAGGGTCTTGAGATAGAGGTGCTGCCTTCCTTGGCTTACAGCTATCCAGAAGTTAATGGAAGGAATGTGTAGACACCAGAGGAGACCCCAGGGCCAACAGCTAGGGACATGGGTCCTGGGATAGATGATGGGAATAGGATTACGGTGGTTTTCATAGGGCAATGGGAAGCTGGAGACTTGCGGGATTTCTGGGCCAAACAAAATTAGATGCCTGGTGGTCTCAAGGAAAGGGCAAGAGGCTCTATCTTTGTTTGTTTGTTTGTTTGTTTGTTTGTTTGTTTATGTGCCTTGCATTTGTTTAAGTGCCTCTGACACTTGATTTGCTGAGGCTGGTGGCTTCTTTTCTTTTCTTTCTTTCTTTCTTTCTTTCTTTCTTTCTTTCTTTCTTTCTTTCAAACACTTTTATATACAATTAATATCATGAATTTTCACTGCATTTACTGGGAATCTGGTCATTTGAAATAGCCCCTTATGCTGTTAGCAGTGAAATATGAAGTTGAGAGGATCTACAGAAATGAACTGTTTAAATGTCAACAAATAGTACTAATTCAGAAATTTGTGAAATTCCTACCTTTTTCTCTCCTCCCACTCTGTCACTTTATTTAATAGTTGGTCCAACTCTGTTGTGTACAGATATGCAATGTTCTCCTCTTCCCCCTTGCCCCAGCCCACTGCCATCCCCTACCACCCCCTTTATCCCAAGAGAGCCTCAATTGGCTCTGTTTGCAGAACTGTGAATTTGGGAGCAGCCTCATAGCTGACCTGACTGTTGGTGTTCGTACCCTGAGTGTTCCAACGGTTTATTTGCATATTTCCTGAGGAGTTGAGTGGAAGGAAGCCCCCAGTGTCAGCTGCCATGGCCAACCTTCCGGGATAACTGGAGTGGAATGGAAGGGCGTGCCTCATTGTGTCTCAGCTTTGGATTTATTTTGATGCTGGGAAATGGGGGGTGGAAGGGGAAAGTGTAGGGCAAAAGGAAGACAGATGAATGGTTAATGGAGGCTGAAGTGGCAGATTGAGAGAGAACACAAACACAACGGGCAGACCGATGGATTGATAGATTGGACCCAGAGATGTAAATAGGATAGTTTATCTAAGCTGCTTAGAGTCTCTCCTTCCTATCTATCCATCTATTTATCTATCTGCCATAAGCAGGAACTGATAGGGGAACAGACAGATTCCGTGAGTGGGATGGATTAGCGGCAGGCACGGGAGCCTCCTGGGCATTCCAGACTTCGGGAGAGGGAAGGGCTTGGGGACCTGGGGACAGATAACAGGTGCTTCCCAGGAGGGCCGCTTGCTCCTTCTGTGCCCCAAGTGGAAACATGATCAGCGCCCCGGCGAAGAAGGCTTGCTCAGGCCTCAGAGTGCGGGGTCACCTCCCTTCCTGCCTCAGACCCCTTCTCTGGCAATTTGCAGGTGTTCTGTTCTCAGACCCCAGAAAGCGACAGCTGCCAATCGGAGGAGGAAGCCAAGAGAGCAGGGCTTGGTGCTATCATACATTTTTATCCCGGAGCCTTGCTTTAAATTCCAGTCAGGCTTCCGGTCTTGCAACAACAGGGGAAAGAAAGAGGAGGGAAAAAAAAAAAAACAAAACCTGAAGGAAAGCTAACCGTGCTCCTGCTGTTCTGGAAAGCTGTCAGCTGTCAGGTCTGCTTTAACTGACAACCTGGTCTCCAGAGCCCTGGGAGCCCAGCCTCAGGAGAGGGGAGGGCCGGCCTGGGGTGGAGTGCTGAGGGGTTGTTGCCCGCTGCCCTGCACTACCTACGCCCACGCCCACCCTGCCTAGGCCTGTCAGGGGTAGGTCCCTGGGCTACTCAGCAAGCTTGGGGGAGGGGCGCAGGGACTAGGGAAGTATGTTCTCTGTTCTCCGAGCCATCCTGGGGAAGAAGGGGAAATGGGGTAAAAAGACACCTGTGTTATAGAGAAGTCAGGCTGTCTCAGGACCTCCTACCTTTGCTGGGATAGGATGGGTTCCTGGGGCTAGGGAAGGGTGAAAGGAGGAGAATTTAAGAGGATTCCAGAACTCACTTCAGGCCCACAGGTGCAGGAGAACCCACCTTTGCCCCTATCACACTGGGATTGAGTAGCAGCCAGAGACTAGCTGGCCTTCCCCTCTTCTCTCCATGAGCTGGCTTCCAGAATCCTCTTCCTTTCTCCTCCTCCCTTTCTTTCTGGTGGGCTCATGTCCCTAGGTATGAAATTCTAGTGCATCTCAAGATCACCTTTGCAGGACAAACTCCTGTGTCAAGTGGGAAGGCATGGCTGGGCTCCATTCCAATCCCCACTACTTACCATGTGACCTCAATTCCCGTCGTCCCCACTACCTTCTTAGCTATGTGACCTTGATTCCATTCCCCACTGCTTTCTCACTGTGACCTTGATCCTAGTCCCCACTACCTACTTATGTGTGATTTTGAGCAAATAGGTCTTATCTCTAAAAGGGAGATAATCTTTAATCCACTGATCAAACAAAATTGCGCATATGGAGACGTTCCATAAACTCTAGGAGTCTATAAGACATTATTCTTTCCTGATTTATCTTTGTTTCCTTGACAGCCCCTAGCACAAAGACTTACACAGAGTAGGCACTCAATAATAGTCAAATGAAAGCTAAATGAATGTAGTAGAGGAATGTTTCTCTAAATTTGATCATAGAACATCTGGACCCCATTGCAGAGCTACAGAATCAGACACTCTGGGATGGGGCCTGAGAATCTGTACTTTAGCTGGCTGCACAGGTAGTCAGTATTTCAAAACCTGGAAGTTTCTACTTGAAGTAGGAAAGCAGAGGGCACATAACAAGGTTTTGTGATGATTTTTAAGATCATAGACTATGTCATTGTTGAATTCCCAACACATAGCACAGTGCCTGATAAACAGAGTGCTCCCTCAGGACAAAGTTTTCTTTCTTGAGTGTCACGATCAATATTTTGGTAGGAAACACGCTGCCAGAGTTTTACCAGTGAATAAAGCACACAAGATAATTTTAAGACATTGCTGAAGCACAGCCACAGACTTCCACAGGGACTTCACAGGAAGAGGCACCTGGGACACCAAACGTAAAGAGGTGCTACTCTAGGATTTATAGAAGCACCTCCTTAAACTTTGTACCATAGGGGCCCTGCCTGTCTTACCCTAGTCCTGGCCCTGGGCCAAGGGGCAGGGTTAGAGAAGGTTTCTGGAAGCAGTCATCAAGTCTGAGAAGACCAACAGGAAGGAGTTTTCCAGGGGACTTCTGGGGAGAAAGACATTCCAGGCAGAGGGAAGAGCATGAACAAAGTAGAGGTGCTAGAAACATAGTGGTGGGGGTGAGGAAGCACCCCATGCAGAGGTTAGCAGGAATGTAAAATGAAATGTGGAGGCTCAGGAAACAAGGGGAGATGAGGGACGTAACATGGAAGGACTTGTCAGCCATATTAAGGACCATGGGATTTGTCCTACTGGTTATGGGAAGCAGCAGGTGTTATGGTCAGTTTGTGCCTCTAACAGAACATTCTGGTCAATCTCTAGACACTTCACTATCCAAGTCACAGATATTGTGAGGTACAAAGGCAAGCCACATGTGTAGCTCTGAAGTTTCTAGTAGCCACATTAAAAAAGGAAAAAGCTGTAAGTGATGAATCACGGGAATCTACCCCCAAAACCAAGAGCACACTGTACATACTGTATGTTAGCCAACTTGACAATAAATCATATTAAAATAAGTAAATAAAATTTTAAAAAATTGAAAAGGAAAAGGAAAAGAAAACCTGATTTGGATAGTATATTTTATTTGACTTATAGCCAAATATAAGCATTATAATCATTTCAACATGTAATCAGTATTAAACAGCATTAATAAGATATTTTATATTCTTTATTATTGTACTAAGTCTTCAACATCCGGTGTGTAATTTGCACTTACAGTACATCTTGATTCTGTCTAGCCACATTTCAAGTGCTCAGTAGCCACATGTGGCTAATGGGTATAATATTGAACAACACATGTCTAGAGGAAGGAATCTAGATGCCAAAAACCAGAGGCTGGATTTTACAAGGTCAAGGGAAGATGATGCATTTCTTTTCTTTTTTAAGATGACATATTTCTAATGCAGGATGTTGGTAATGAGAAGAGAGAAAAAAGAAAGTGATAGATTGTCAGGAGACTTAGCTTTTCCTAACATCTTTGTTTGTAAAATCGATATATAGTATTTGTCTTCCTGGGTGATGTAAAGATTCATATATGTAGAGCACCAGCTCAGGCTAGCAGGGAATGTATGTTCAGCAGGCATTCTGTCCACGACCCAAGCTGTTCAATATCTCCAGGAACAAGAATTGACACCTCACTTGCATGAGGTGGTGTTCAAAGCACTGGAATGGTATAGTACCAGGTGTAGACTACAAGCACCAAAAGAAATCACAGCCTAGTAGCCCCACTGCACCTTCCCAGGTGTCTCTCTTAATAGCACCCGGGTGAAGGGAAGTTAGCGGCTTGCTGTCATGGGGAGGCTGGGAAGAAGGGTGTAGTAGAGCCAGTCCAGGAGGGCAGAAAAGCAGAACTGCTGACATTCCGGGCAGCAGCCACTCTGACTATCAGCAGCCAGCAGTTGGCAGCGGCTCCAGATGATTGAGAACTGAACAGCTTAATTGGAGGAGTGCGAACATTGTGGAGTGCCAGGCTGGCATGGTTAAGTGCAAAAATGTTTCCCCAGAGCCCACATTTCTTGCCTTAGGTTGATGTGCCCATGCTGTCTTGGGGAATGCCCCTGGCCAAACCCCTGTGCACAGACCATCAGTTTCTGTATTGCTTGGAAGAAAAAGGAAATGCATTTCTGAATAGATGCAGGATACAGCCCTCTAGACAGAGTTGCTCATGCTGTGGAGAGAAGCTTGGGGCAGGGCAGGGAAAAGATAGGTCATTCTCTACCTAATGAGAACTCCATGCATGGTGTCCAAAGAGTAACAGGCTACACATCTTAGATTCATTAAGACCCTTCTGATCATAGGGAAGTTCTGACTCTTCTTATTTGCACCAAGGTGATATTCAAATGAATATTTATTTATTTTCAAAATGATGATTTTGGTTAGCTGAAGTCACTGGGTGGGTGCTGAGAATCTAAAAAAAGTAACCAAGTAATTAGTGCCTGGAGCTGGTGAGAAACACAACTCAGGTTCCCTTGGGTTCTCTCTGACTCACATTAATTTGCTATCCCTGTATTAGAGTAAGCCAACTGCTGTAACAAACAAACCCAAATTCCACTGGGATAACAACAAATGATTCTTTGTATAACAGTCTGATTTGGAGGAATAGCTCCTCTGGACAGCTTTTCTTCCCAGCAGACATCCGAGGATACTTGTACTTTACACTTTAAGCCTCCAGTCTTCACTCCTCATACCTTTCCTGGCTTCTCACAAGAGGAAAGAAAGAGGAGAATTGCATGTGGGCGCATCCACGGGCCAGGCCTGGGAGTGGGTACATGATCTCTGTCTGCTTCCTTTGTCCAGAGTTCAGGCACATTGCTCTACTGAACTTCAAGAGGCCGGCAAATACAGACTAGTGTGTCAAGGAGAAATAGGGAAAAGGCTTGTTGAACATGTAGTCAGTCCTTGCCACAGTCACTTTCTCTCTTACTGTCTCTGATGGGACTAAGATAGACTGGGGTTCTCACTTGACCCTGGAGGCTTGAGAGTCAGGATACTGCAGGAGAGGGGCAACATTAATTAGAGGGTGATGACCTGGAGTTTCAAGGTGATTATTAATCGGGACAGTGTCATGGTCAAGAAGTTGTAATGCCAAACTAAATTTTTTCTCTCTCGTATTCCAGACCTATTTTGTCAGATTGTGAGCCAAAGAAAGGGAAAGTTGTGCGACCGCAGTGCCAACAGAGCAGAGGGCTAGGCTAGCTTTCCCATTGCTAATTGGCATCAGGTTGTCACCCGTGGCCTCCACTTGCCAGCCAAGCTTAGTGGATCATGTGTGGTGGAACTGTAGCAGGAGGGTGTTTTCTTTTTGCTCTAAAAAGCAATCCCAAATCTAGAATAAGCAATATTGTCTGCAAAGGTGTGGAAATTCCAGTCTGGTAAGACTGTGAAAGACAGGCAGTGGTCCTGGTGGGGTGATAATAGCCATGGTCATTGTGACAGATGTTGTGGTAGGCAACAGCATCCCCTCTTCAGGATTGATACACAAATGTCCTAGCTTCTTAGAATATCTAAGGACCACTCACAGTTTACAGCTATGTCTGTCAGTAGGAACTGCCTTGCCCAAAATTAAGCCTTCCCTCTTGCACATCTCCCGGGTAGCCCATGGCCAGTGACTCCTGCTTGGAGATTTAAAAGCCTAACCCTCTTGCCTCACTTTAGGAGAATTCTGAAGGGCCATTCAGACTCTAGAACTCCCCATAGAATCTGCTTCCGTCTCAGTTACAACCTCAATACGAGTTTCTCTTCCTGCCCAAACTTGCCTTCTTCACTTCCTCACATATGTATACCTCAAGAACTCTCCCCAGTAAACCTTCTGCAGCCAATTCTCGCCTAAGAATTCTTTGATACAAAAAGCAGTTTTAGGAAGTTGACTTTCAAAATGGGACTTTAGAGATGGGTCAGTCATTGGCTCTCTGGCGGTGCAAACCCCATCACTGGTTGTAACTGGGGTAGAATTAGCCTGTGAGGTATTGTAGCAGTGCAGCTGTTGAAAGAAGGGTAATTTCTGTGTGACTGTTAACTTTCATCAGCAGTAGACTGATGTGGGATATCCATAGAAGGGGGTACATGGTGTGGTGCAGTGTTTCTTGTGATTGAGAGGGACAAGGGAGATGGTAATTATAAGGACCATGGAACTGGGTGATTTGCTGAGCACCATTGATTTTTGAAAGATAAATAATGACAGGCTCAGATGATTAATCATCATTTCCAGACAAAATATGAAAGCTAGAAGGCCTTAGTAGCATTTAGGGAAACCCTAATCTCCTACAGCCAGAGTACCAGGAGAATAGAAACTAGGCTCAGGACTTAATCATTAAAGTAGTAGAGCTTCAGATAGGATTGAATTCTCAGATTCAGTAAGTCTCCTATGCCAGGTGCAGGTCCCTAATGGGAAAGTAGTAGGGTGCTGAGACTTGGAATAGGGCAATTTGAGTAGACCTTAGTACCTTGACTTGCTGGACCTTCAGAAGTCCCTTCCTCCCCTCGGCCTTGATAGATCATAGCTCTCCCCTTCCTTGAAGATGATGCAGAGACCTCGATTAAGACATTCACATTACAAGACACTGCTTGCCTGCTTAAGGAAATATCCCCTACCCCTTCCCCTGGCAAACAATCCAATAAGGAAAATCAAATTCCAGTACAATCAGACTAGAGATGCACTGAGAATTTTATGGAAGGAGTGTATACACCAAAGTTGTTATAAGGCATAGCTAACATGTCCCTGTAGTGGCTACTAGCATATGCATGGGACTGAATCCTGGAGTACCTGATCAAGAGGTGTGGAACATAAGGTTGGATAATCAAAAGTTTATCAGTATTGAAATAGTCTCCATTTTTTTTTCCCAACGTTTATTTATTTTTGGGACAGAGAGAGACAGAGCATGAACGGGGGAGGGGCAGAGAGAGAGGGAGACACAGAATCAGAAACAGGCTCCAGGCTCTGAGCCATCAGCCCAGAGCCTGACGCGGGGCTCGAACTCATGGACCGCGAGATCGTGACCTGGCTGAAGTCGGACGCTTAACCGACTGCGCCACCCAGGCGCCCCGAAATAGTCTCCATTTTATATGATTTGATGCCTTAGCAAAGGCCCTGGAGATGATTGTTACTAGAAGGGCTGTTAGGATCTGGAAAAAGCAAAGACCCACACTATGTGAAGCAGAAATGCTAGAACTGCCATGGTGGATGGTGAAGCAAGAGATCAAACAGCTCAAAGAAGTTGGCACACAGAGTGCATATACTGTATCAGGCCATAAACGTGCCAGTGGAGTATGTTCCATGGGAGGGCCTAAAGGACACTCCAAGGAATACCTGGTGAACATGGGTCAGCTCAGTGATAGCTGTTCTCTATAGGCCAAGGCTGAAGATAGGTCAGGCTAATACAGAACTAGGCTTTCTAGTAGCCTGATTAGATCCTCCAACAATAAAGGTCCAGGTGATGGCACTCAACCCTCAGAAACAAGGCAATTGCAACTATTGTAATGAAGCAAGGTGGCCCTGATATCACAATATGTGGCAATATTTAAGTGGTATCTGGCTTTGGCTAGAGGGAGAATCTAACCTTCAAAGAGCTATGGTGATATTAATGGAACTTGGTGTTTCCAGAGGCATGTTAGATGAGCAAAGGAGATATTTCTTAATTTACACAGGCAAAGGATATCAAGAATGGATAAGAAGGCTGAGGAAAATCTCTCAAATTAAAATCCATGGTACTTTGTCAAGTTTCCAAACTTCAGTCAGTTCTCAGACCCAGAACACCAGGGGCAGAAAGAGATGCTGGATTTCTAGGAAAAGGAATCCTGCAACTCCATAGCAATTGTATTCAGTTGGAAATGTTCTAGTCCCTTTGCCAATGGACTATAGCCATTTACTCAAGCAACAGCCCATTTGGGAAAAAGCAATACCCAAACTCTTCAAGGACTGTGGGACATGGAGTCAGAATTAGCATTGATATCCAATATGGGACTCAATACGCCATAATAACCCTCCTGTTACAGTTGAATCTTAAAGATCAATGTGGGGGGAGTATTGCCGTACAGAAGGGCCGTATGGGGCCAGGGAAGTAATTGAATCCTGGAATCCTTAGGTCTGGCTTCACAGATTCCTGGAATCACAGGCCCACCTGATGATCATTTGCTGGTATAATTGGAATAGACATACTTTTTGGAGTTTGGCATAAACCCTTGGAGTTGGTATTGATTCCTTAACCTGTACAGTAGGAAATTTAGTAGAGAAAGCCAAATGAAAACCGGTGCAACTGTGCCTTCACCCCAAGTCAACATAGTAAATAAAAAGATAATATTGCAACCTGGTGAGAATGGTAGACATTAGTGCTACCTTCAGAGAATACAAGGGTGATGATCTATGATAAATCCTCATTTAATTCACCAGAATAGCCCCTATAAAAATGGAATGAATCATGACTGAGTGAATAACTACTGTAAATTTAATCAAGTACTGTCCCCAGTTGTAGCTGCAGAGCCAGATGTGATTTTACTAAAGCAGATGAATATAGCCTCCAATACATATTAAATGACCGTGATCTGGTGACTGCATTCTTTTCCATCCCTACAAGAAAAGAGGATCCAAAGCAGTTCATATTCATGTGAGATGGACAAGAGTATATAATTATGGTCTTGTCTTAGGTTTTGTTAATGATTTGGCCCTCTGTTGTAATAAGACTGTCAAGGAGATGAGATGTCTGATAGTCCACAGAACATCACACTGGCCCATTATATTGACAATGCCATGATAATAAGACCAGATGAAAAAGAAGTGGCTACTATGTGGAAGCCTTGGCAAAATACATGTGCTTCAGAAAGTGGAGATTAAAGCTTCAGGACCCCAGCATATTAGTGAACTTCTTAGGGATCTACAGGTTCTGGAGAATGCCAGAACATCCCTTCCAAATGAAACAACAAAGAATTGTATTTTACGCCTCCAACTACTGAGAAAGTAGCGTAAGTCTTAATGGCCTCTTCAGGTTCTGGAGGCAGCATATTCTATGCCTGGAAATACCACCTTCACCCATTTTCTGTATAACATTAAAAGGCTGTGAACTTTGAGTAGTATCCAGAGCAAGAAAGAGCTCAGCAGAAGGACCAGGTTTGAGAAAATGGTCTGACACATGAGCCATATAACCTAGGAGACCCTATGGTACCAGAGCCATCTGTGGTGGAAGAAAATAGTGTTCAGAGTTGATGGGAAGCTCCAGTCAATAAATCACAATGTAGACTTCTGGGGTTCTGGAGAAAGTCCCTGCCACCTAAAACAGAGGATGATCACCATCAATAAGCATTTACTGATGTGCTACTTGCCCTTGGGAGATACAGAGCTTCTGACCCTGAGATACAAGGGATCCTATGACCAGAGCCATCCATCATGAACTGGGTTCATGCAAAGCCCACAAGTCGCAAGGTGGGGCCAGTTCTGTGGCAGTGCATTCTAAGATGGATATGGTACATCCAAGATTGGAAACAAGCAGAGCTGGAGAGCACACTATAAGCTAATCAAGCAGGTAGCCCAGAGCCCCATGCCATCAATCAGTTTGCACTCGTGTATCTCCTATAGTTCACATCTGTGGCTTAACAGAGGGCCTTTATGATGAGATAACAGATAAGTAGAAAGGCCCAGCTTCATTCATAGGTTAGCTTTGATGGACAGTGATGAGGGGGAAAGCCTCCCCATCGGCAGAGCTTTGATGTTAAGTGCAATTAGTCATCAACTTTGTGTAGAGGAAGAACTGACTTAAGGTAAAAATATAGATGGGCAATGTGGAATGACATGGTTGGTTAGTTGGTTAAGGGCCTGGAAGGAGAAAGATTAGACTATCAGAGACAAGGAATGTCTGTGAAAAAGGCAGGTGGGTGGATCTCTGGAAGTGGACAGGAAGCACAAAGGTTTTTGAACTACATGTGAACAACCAGCAGAGAACATCTACTATGGGTGAGGAACTAAACAACCAGACAGAATGACTTGGTCAACTGCTAAAAGCTAATCTCTTTCATTGGCAGTCCTAGTCCTGGCACTATGGAAGTGTGAACTGAATAGCCTTGGGGGCGAGTATGGAGGCAATGCATGAGTTCTCATTCATTAATGCCGATCCAATTACTGTTACCATTGAATGGAGACAGCCGAGAACTTGGGAGATAGGCTAAGAACTTTGAACAAACACCACAGATTATTGATTATTCTCACCTTTTTACCATGTTAGCTTTTGAATGCCTTTGTTTGCCCACAGACAGTGCTAAGGGTGATCCATATTTCCGAAGGCCAATCTGTCTCTGCAATAAATTTCTCAGATGCTTCCAGTAAGAGCATAAAGAAGTTCTCCTGCTCCCACAGGAGGCAGCAGGAACAAGAATGCATTGGTTGAAGAAGAGTCATTAAGAATAAAGAATATAAGAAAACTACATTTGAAGATGATATGCTCTAGTAGATAGAAAATTCTAAGGAAGCCACACACAGAAAAAAAAGCACTAGAACTAATAACAAGTTCAGCAAGGTGGCAGGATACAAGATCAATATATGAAAATCGATTGTATTTCTATACACAAATAATGAACAATCCAAAAATGAAATTAAGAAAACAATTCCATTTATAATAGCATCAAAAAAGAATAAGATACTTAGGAATAAACTTACCAAAATAAATGTGAGACTTTTAAGACCAAAACCCACAAAACATCATCAAAAGAAATGAAAGATTTAAATAGAGAGACGTTCCCTATTTATGGATCAGAATAACTAATACTGTTAAGATGATGATACTCCCCAGACTTATCCATATAGTTAACATAATCCCTATCAAATCCCAGCTTTCTTTTTTTTGTGCTTTCACAGAAAATGACAAGCTGAACCTCAAAAATCATATGGAAAATAAAGAGACTAAGAATAGCCATAACATCTTGGCAAAGAAAAAGAACTTAGAGGACTCACATTTCTTAATTTCAAAATTTACTACAAATCTACAATAATAAATACACTGTGGTATTCACATAGAGTTAGACATACAGATCAATTGAATAGAGTTAAGAGTCCAGATCAAGCCATATTTTTATGGTCAATCAATTTTTGACACCTGTGCCAATACAACTTCTTAGAGGAAGAAAAGTCTTTGAATAAACGGTCCTAGGACAACTGGATACTCATATGTGAAAGAATGAAGTTGGACCCCTGTGTCATACCATGTACAAAAATTAACTCAAAATGGATCAGAAACCTAAAGGTAAGAGCTAAAACTGTTAAGATTATTACAAGAAAACTTAGGTATAAGTGTATGGCTTTTTAAATATGACATCCAAGACATAAGCGGCAAAAGAAAAAGTAGATCAGTTGAACTTCATCAAAATTCTAAACTTTTGTACTTCGAGGACACTATCAAGAAAGTGAAAAGAAAATCCACATAATGGTAGAAGATACTGTATTTTTAAATCATATGATGTTTGTATGTCATACGTATTATATGATTTCATTTGTACAAAAATTGGGGGAATAGGTAAATACACAGAGATAGGAAATAGATGAGTGTTTGCCAAGGGCGGAGGCTTGGAGAGGAATGGAAAGTGACTGCCAATAGGTACAGGATTCTTTCTTGGGTGATGTAAATATTCTGCAGTTAGGTAGTGGTGATCGATGCAGAGCTCTTTGAATAAAAACTACTGAATTGTGCACTTTAGAGGGGGTGAATCTTATGACCTTACAGTATCTGAATCGTATCTCAATAGAGCTGTTGTTTTTATTTTTTTTTCTTTATTTTTTTTTTCCAACGTTTTTACTTATTTTTGGGACAGAGAGAGACAGAGCATGAACGGGGGAGGGGCAGAGAGAGAGGGAGACACAGAATCGGAAACAGGCTCCAGGCTCCGAGCCATCAGCCCAGAGCCCGACGCGGGGCTCGAACTCACGGACCGCGAGATCGTGACCTGGCTGAAGTCGGACGCCTAACCGACTGCGCCACCCAGGCGCCCCAGAGCTGTTGTTTTTAAAAGAAGAAACAAACAAAGGGCATTGGACCAGGAGACTGGATGTGGAACATGTACATCAGGCTGACTCATCATTGTGTCTATGAGTGTGTGCCTAGACACGTGTTGCTCCCACTTCTTAGAACATTCTCTCTACCTTTCTTTCTGCCCATCCACATCTTATACTTTGGATATAACTGGAATATAAACTCTGCCTTCCTCATATCTGTCTCTAAAAACCTTATGGCAGTCCTACACCCTGGTTCCCCATCAAAGAATTCAACTAGGAATTGACTGCAAACCATACTTGCTAAAAGTGCACTTAAGATGTGCTATTTGAAAAAGACAGTCTAATGGGCACGTTAACCAGCTATTCTCCTAGGTACCTCCAAGCTCTATCACTGTAATGAGTTACATCATTAGAAACAAGGCACCTGGGCCACGTGACCCAGCCAGGCACAGGCATTCTGGTAATGAGTGATGTTATTATATTCTGTGCTTTTATACAGGGTCTGTATAAGAAATACCCACTTGAATGGCTTATCTATGTCTGCTGTAAAACTGTAATTGAAGACTTTTCCACTATATTACCCAATGACCCTTATGCAAGGGCCCGGATGATAAGTTTCTCCTTGTTTCCAGGAAAGAGTGTGCTTCTGCAGGTGAGTCACGTGGGTATTTCCTTTTCCTTTGCTTTGCTTTTCTTCCCTTTCCTTAAACATAGGAACCATCTAATGCCATAAAAACAACCCACACTTGAGCATTATGTACTGCGAGCCTGCATCCTTTCCCATCTTTGACCATCAGAGCAGCCTGATATTGCCCCTCTTTCACAGATGTGCACACTGATGCTAAAAGAGAGTAAATGGCATTCCCGACCCCTCACAGCTGGTAAGTGGCAGAGATGGGATTTGAACCAAGGCAGCCGGACTCCAGAAAGCACGCCAAATCCAGCTTCTGCTGTCACCTCGTTGTATAGCCTCCCCACAAGGTATATTTTCTAAGCCATCCCAAAAGTTTTTGAATTAAGAGAGTGTACATACTAAATACATGTTTGCTTTATTCCCCACATCTCCTGGCTGAATATGCTCAGTAAATAACATTGATTGATTTATTTCTCCAAGTGCTGAGATCCTTGGAAGAATGACCCCCTATAAATTCTGGTGGCTGTTTTTATTAACGATGCAAGGGTAGTAATCGCACAGGCTGGAGGAGAGGAGGACAGAACTGAAAACAGGAATAATTCACTTTATTTCTTAGATGAAGTGCCTAGAAATTGCATGGCACCTTAGCAGTCTAAAGTCTGGGCCTCTGGGTGCTTGCACATTGCTGGTGGGAATTTAATCATCTTATCTGATGTGTGTTTCCACAGAGTGACAGGCACTCCCTGTCCCACTTCTGAACAGATTTACTCTGTCTGATAGGCTTGGGGGAAAGACCTTTACTCAGCCAGCATGATTCAGCTGGTCTGTGGGGCTGCTTATCTGTAAACACATTCATAAGCAAGCGAGCTCTCAGCGTGCAGAATTTTGATTTACTTAAGTTTCCTTTCTTTCCTCTCTCCTCTCTTTTCTTACCTCACTAGTATATACAGGTCAGATACCTGGCTCCTGTGTGGCTGAGAAATTGGATGCCAGTAGAGCACCAAGATTCTTATAAGTGAGGACCTCACCTCCTCGCCAGACATTATTGACCTTTTGGCTTCTTAGCCCCTACCATTTCTGGTAGACTCCCATTTTAGAATCCCGAGGGCTGAGGAAGACGACAGGCATGCTCTCTAGGAACTGTCTCCTCTAAGTGTGGTCTTTGGACCAGCTGCAGCAGCATCACCTGGGAGCTGTTAGATGTGCAGAATCTGGGGCCTTACTCAGGCCCGCTGAATCAGAATCTGCAAGTGAATCATATGCACGTTCAAGTTGCAGAAGCAGTGGTTTCAGAACACTGCACCCTCAAGGCGTGGAGGCAACTGCTCTACCAAACAGACCTGGCTGTCCTTTGAGTGTGCCTTGGACGGAACGATAAGGTGCTGATGTGGTGCTCGGGAGTCCCAAATAACGGCACCGACCAGATGTAGTGTGTACCTTCGGGGGGGGGGAGGGGCTCTGCTGCTGCCATTGCTCCTTTCTGCTCTCTGAGAGGGGGCACACACATGGCACGTTAGGTCTTTCCCTCCACTGACATGTAAAACATTTGGAGACCTGGGGTATTGCTTCCATAGTGATTAGAGGGTTCGCAACAAATGTCATTAGTGACTCCCAGGGAGTAATTTTCTCCCTCTCTGTATACCATCAATACTCTGTACATCTCTACTAGAGAATGCGCCACTCTGGATTGTGTCTGCATCTCCATCCCCTACGTTATATTTTACAATTCTCCATGGCCCAGAAACACATAGAGGTATTGACTGTTCTGCACCTATCCTAGAGCCTAGCACTTACCATAGGGAGGGAGGGAGGAAGGAAGGAAGGGAGGGAAAGAAAGAGGGAAGGATGAAGGGAAAGAGGAAGGAATTGGGATTTAGTTTTAGGGAATTGAAGGTATATATGTTATTCTGCAAGCTGGAGAGGATTCGGCAAAAGTATGCAGAGAGGTGAGCATCCAGAAAGAGAAAGGAAAGAAAAACCTTAGGGAAATCTTAGGGGGTGAACTGTTTGGGTTACACATAAGGGGATAAGTCAAGAATTAAGATCACTTAAATATAAGTGCAGAGCCAACATGTAAATTCAGGTCTGACTTAATGGCCTGCACTGTCTCCTGGGCCATACTGCCTTCAACAGCATGAAAGGATAGCACCAGAAGGGCCCCTAGTATCTGTGTAAGAAAGGCAAGTGACCTGCTGACAGTTATAGAGCTGGCTGGTGGCAGAAGCCAAACAAGAATCTAAAAAGGGAATGTGTCTAGAGCCAGTCACAGAACCTGAATTTCTCAACCTCTCCGGCCAGGCCAGGAGCATAGGCCTGTTGTGTCTCAGTGGCTCCTTTGGTCTGTATTCCTGCTCTACTGCTAGACAGTACAAGCACTCTTAGTGCACAGCAGAGTGTATTGCCTCATTACTGTTCTCTGCCGTGGCCCTAGACCTAGGTCATATGTTTACCACAGTGACTGCACAGCCTAGAGCCTTTGCATGTTGTTGTTACCCAGACATCTCTACCCTTCACAATAAAGATGCTTTGCAGAAGTTATCAGATTTGTAATGGTATTCAAACTCAAACCGATGGTAGAGAAAACAGCAAGAAATTGGAGGCAGGATGCTGTAATTAAAAATCACTGAGCTGATAGAGTTATCAGGAAACCAGCAAATTGATCCCTGCATCTCCAGCCTTGGATGGAAATATGTCTGCCCCATGCTTAAATCTTCTCAGGGGAGAGACTTAAGCCTTTTCCTTTCAATTGCTACAGCAGCTGATTACTTTTGTTAGAATCACTCCCAGGAAAAGACGTGAGGATTCTCCCACCTCTCGGAAGTTCTCTCCTTCCCAGAAATGTGTCTTCCTTTCCCCACCCTCATACTCCCAAGCCCTGAAACTGGGTCTCTGTCACCCCCTAGGTCCCAAATGTCATTTACTGGAAGAGAGAGGTAGAGACGAAAGACTGCACTTCCTCCCCTTCTGATAGATACAACCTCAGGCAAGTGCTGTAACCTCTTCCCCCTCATGTCAGAAATGGGTAGGACTGGAAGACCTCGAAAAATCTTCTAGCTCCAAAAATCTAATCCTCTATTTTGCCAGTGGGTTAGCTTCTAAGACTTATTTCTTCCTAAGGGCATTTTAATTTTCATACAAAATACAATGGCAAAGAAATCTCTCTCTTATATACAAGAGAGCAGACTTGCATGATGAAATCACAGGCTTTGAAGGTGATATTTGGGGGCAGGACATTCTGTAGGCAATATATTCCATCTACTCATAAGGCAGCTCTCCCCATCATGACCACTATTTTCATATTTGTGAAAAGAAGCCAAGAATGGAATCTGAACTATTTGTGATGCCCTGTATTTGAAGAGACCTTCATTTATGTTTGGCTGTCGATGCATGAATATGCTTACAGAGCTTAGCATTATTATTATTAGCACGGGGGATTAAATATGTTATTTAGTATTAGAGGTATTAGTCTCGAGCATTAGGGCAGATTAGCTTTTGATGTATTAGTTCTTTGGGGTTACAATTAAGGCCTGGATTCGTGATTGTTATATCCATTTGTCTCTTACTTCTCCATTCAGTTCACCAACATTGACAGACAGCCCAGGACTAATTAATTAATGACAATTCTTTATTTTCAACTGTGTATAAGAATAGGTTGTTCACATCTTCTGATTATTGTAGACTTTCACGGTGACAATTTTGACTGGGACAGCCTTTTTGTATTATGGCATTCTTAGCCTAGCTTTCTGAGAACCTCTGTGCTCAATGTGTGGTCTCAAGCCTTTAAAAATCTCTTGAGGAATCTTGTCCATACTTTACCACCCCTGCCACCCCCACTGTCTTCCACCTGCTTTCTAGAAGCAAAATCTTTGGTCTGTTGCTTTGATCCAAGCTCTGGTACACCAGACACCCATCACTGTCTCACAAGAGTCAGGCATCCATCACAGAGAACAGATGAGTAGGTCAAATATAAACATTCCTTCTACTGTGATTAATTAATAATGCCTTTTAGGCCTTCTATCAATATGGTACTTACATCTGGGTTTAGAAGGGCACTCCTAAATATTTACTAATGTGTAATAGTACTTTTAAGTGGAGTTGATAAACTCAGCTTCATGGTTTAAGCCTTCTAGCAGGCAAGAAGTGGAAATCTTTGTGATTGGGTGCATCTGTTTCTAAAACCTGAGTATGTCACACCATCATCTTTCCAGAGCCTTCCTAAAATAAGGAGACACAACATCCTTCTAATAACTCTATAGGTATGCTTTTCCCCCAGTCTGGTCTGATTCAGAGACTGATAGCTAAGGTTTCCTACCCCTCAACTGTGGGACCGGCCCAGGTAAGACGTGAGCCCCCACGTACTGACTCTCTTCTCACCGGAGCAATTGCCTTCATGCTACTGAAGGTGCTCACTGCTAACTTTGTGCACAGCACATTCTCAACTGCTTTCCTCCTCACTCTGAATATTGCTGTACATGGTTTGCCATTAATTCATGGGTGAAAGCATGTGCCCACCCAGTCCTGCAGCGTGGAGACATGCACAGTCAGTGCTAAAATCAGACTCTGGTATCTCTCTTGCATCTCTCAAACCCTGTCAGTGGAAAGTATCAATGCCTTCCTACCGCTTGCAACCCCCTTCCCAACCAAAGCATACTCCTCTGGCACATCAGTACCCCATTGATGAAGAGGACATCTGCTGGTTCCATCTTCCACAGATGAGTGGCTTGGTACAAATTTGTCAAAGCAAGCAGTGGCCCAGTAGAAATAGTGTGTGCGTTACCCCCTAGGTTATCCCATCACTCTGGATTTCTGCCCTAGAAGCCTCCAGGGGAACTTTGAAGAAAGAAATGCTGGAGGCTGCTTGTCTACCAAAGATTTCAGGTCGTTGTGGATTGAGATAGGGTACAATGATTAAATATGATGCTGAATTCTTCTCTATGCAACAATAAACGTCGAAGGCTCTTGGGTGCATAGACACAACCATCCTTTCTGTCTCCCAGTTCGTTTTGTACCAACTGAGATATAGCCCACGTAGGGAATGGAGTACTTAGTATTTATGTGGTGACTTTCGCCTGAAGAAATTGGAACCTGTGGAGAGTAGAGAGGAAGTGGTTCTCCAAGAGATCTGCTGTGAAATGCTTCTCGGACCACCTGGGGGAGGCACTCTGGGGAGAATGATGCCTCATTCTGTGTGGCGTACATCCAACCTGCTTTTTAGGCTGGGAAAGTGGTAATCAGAACAGAGAAAACCAATGCCACGTCTGCGTCCTTCCCAGTTTCCTCAAAAGGCGATCACAGACTAGAAGATGCCGAGTATGGGAAACTCTCCTGATGCCTGCAGCAGTGTTGGCAAAGAGGCGCCCTCCCCCCCAACCCCCAGCCCGCCTCAGTACACATTTACCCAACGCAGAGGCTGCAGCTCCCCTGTGAGCAGGGACCTTCACATCACTCCTCTGATAGCGAGGAGTCCTGGCTGTAAGACTTGTGTTAGTTCTCCTGTCTGGGAAGAGGGGGAAGGGTAGCCAGGTAACTCTGGGACCCGGAGCTCTGCCTCGCTCCATTCTTCATGCAACAACCCCCGCCACACACACCCCAGTCAAGCCAGACATGCATTCGCTTTTGAAAACACACTAATCAACCAGCCTCCCCCACGGCCTGTCCACCATCCATGGATGTCCATGTATCACACACAGAGCAATTAAAAAAAAAAAATCCAGGCAGCCCAGGGAACCATAATCTTCTTTTGTTTTCTCTTTTCTGTTTTCCCCTAAAAAAGGCCTTTTAAGAAAATATATTAAACCAGGTAAACTTTTACTCATACGTTCATGTGGCTGGAGCAGATTGACAAAGAAAACAATCACAAAATAAATATTTTTGTTTTGTTTTTAAAAAAGAACATTTCCCTATACATTGTCTCTTTCTAACTTGACAGAGCTGCTTTCTTGGACAGGACGGGTGCCGTTGGAAGAGGAGTTCCAGCTGGACCACGAGGGGAATGTGGAACAAAGTAGGGGGGCTGAGGAAGCAAGGGGGCTGGAGGGAGGGAGGAGTGGAGAGCAGAGCAAGCCTGCCTGTCTGCCCTCA
Source organism: Herpailurus yagouaroundi (assembly GCF_014898765.1). Lineage (NCBI taxonomy): Eukaryota > Metazoa > Chordata > Mammalia > Carnivora > Felidae > Herpailurus > Herpailurus yagouaroundi. Next base: position 16,071,821 of record NW_024412426.1, read on the forward strand.
CGGTCCTCTGTTGGTGTCACCTTGAGTGTCTCAGGGGAGCCGGCTTGAGAAGCTGTCAGTGTCTGGGAGGGCACAGAGGAGGCAGCATACAAAAAGTAAGAACCAACGCTGGGGGGATCACGAAACAACGCCATTTTAAGAAACCTGGTTAAAAAGAATACAAAAGTGACTCGGTGGGGGAGGGGGATCTGCTCCTGTTCCTACCCCCATGCCCCCTCTTGCTTTCTTGAATGATAAGAATCACTTTTTAAGGATTTTGTTTTCACGGTTTGGCTGGTTCTTTTTCTTAATCTCTCCCTTGGCTCCTCTCCTTCAACTGCATGCATTTGAAAGCACCGACTTCACAGATTCGAGGCTGCTGAGTCGTAGCCTCCCTGTGTGAGTGAGAGAGTGTATGTGTATGCGCGCGCGTGTGTGTGCACGCACATGGTGAGCGTGTACACGTGTGCGGTGATGGTCTCTTTCTCTCCTGCCTGCTTTAGTCCACGCCCTGAGGTCCCATCGGCTGGGTGCGGAAAGTCTCAAGGGAGAACCCTGTTGGCACTAAGGTGAGGGCTTGGATGATCTTTGCACCCTGGATTCAGGGATCACCTCCCTGCCCAGCACTGGAGTGGGGCCCCCATTAGCTACACAGTTTGCCTGTCTCATACTCCACAGGGTTTGGCAGCTTGGAATTGAAAGCCCTCAGGGAGGACTGGATCCTGCCCACCTCGTTGTTGGCCAGCTTGAGCCGATGCCGGAGCAAGCAGGAGAAAAGGTCAAGCCGGACTTTGCCCGGGGGAGAGAGCTGGTTTACCCGGTCCCTAAGCTCTATAAGCTGCAAGAGGGCAGAGTCCTGGGAACCTTGAGTGTACGGGTAGTCTAACTGGAGAATTAAGTCCCGGATAGCATCCGGGTCAAAGGGGAGGCTGTAGCCAAAGACCTGCAAGGTGTTGATTTTCATGTAGCCCAAGTTCTTGGAGGGATCGGTCATCTCCAGGGGCTCGTAGTAGATTGTCTCATTGGAGCTGTCATCCAGGGACTTGATTCGGCTCCGTAGGTAAACATGGACTGTCTCAAAGAAGGTCTTCCACCTGTTCCCCAAGGTGATAGTCCAGTTTTGGCACTGGGCAGCTGCGTCCACGTTAGTCCTTTCCCAGTCGGGGAAGCTGCCCTCATTCACGGGCATGAACCAGCTCTCAGAGTGGCTGCCCCCAAACGGGTTGACGTAGATGGCCATGACAGGCTCCAGGGTGCTGTTCTTGGTGAGGCAGATCTGCAGGGACAAGGCCAGCATCACGTGCACCAGCCCAGGCTTGTACTTGTTACTCTTCAGCGTGAGCAGCATGCGCTTCCTCCAGGAAGGGTCAAACCAGCTGCCCAGACGCATGTCGTTGCTGATGAAGATGGAGTGCACCTCGATGCGGCTGTCCCGCTTCTGCAACAGGTACTTCAGCTCCAGGTCCTGCAGGTCTGTCTCCAGCCCCAGAAAGTTCTCCAGGGACTCGGCCACTTCTGGCCGGCACAACCCCTGGGCCAGCACGTAGCCTGGGTTACAGCCCCCACAGCGCGTGCTGTTGTCCGGAGCACAGTGGGCACATGCAGGCCCTTCGCCCAAGGCACAGGGGATGGGGCCCTGGCAGGAAGACTGGTCATAGGGGCAGGTGCAGCTGTGGCTCTGTTCCAGGAAGGTGCCGGGGAAGGTGCTTTCTCCACAGTAGAGGAGGGACTGGATGCGATTCCACCAATAGGGCAAGGACCTTTGGGAAGGGAGGTAAGAATGAATAAAGAGTCACACAGAGACACGCTTTGGCGTCTCTCCTGAGGGTAGGAGGAGACTGACTAATAGGCAGGGAAGGTAATGAGAAAGATAAAAGCCCCGAGTTCTCTGAATGATGGAAACCCTACTGCACCACTCTGGAATGATCGAGTAAGGCCTAGAGCTCAGCGTCTGTCTGATGGATCAGCACCAGAAATACTTGACATCAGACTTGTACTGGCAGCAGCCGGGCTCATCCCTCCCAAGTACCACTTCCTTCGCTTACTCAAAAGCCTACAGAAGATCTCCCACGCCCTCTGTACCAAAACGCCTAACGTAGTTTTCAGCTTTTTAAATAAGACCGTCCGATCCCTAGTTCTCCAAACTTCCCAACTCCCATCCGTTGCTTTCCCACTTACCGTCCCCGTCCTTCCCGTTCCCACTGCTTCTGTCACTCTTTCACCACGAAGAGGAATTTTCTATGGCTGGCTCCCTCTTTAGATTTAGGTTTCCGCTCCTGTGATACCTCCTCAAAGAGGTCTTCTGTGACACCCTTTTTGAAAGAACCACCCAGTCGCTCGCTCTCTATCACATCAGCCTGTTTTTATAGAATCCACAGCAAGGATCAGGATTGGAAATTGTTGTTTATGGTTTCCCTGTTCACAGATGGCTTCTCTGAAGACGCCACAAGAGCAGGAACACTGCATTATTATTTTTTTTTTTTAATTTTTCTTTCCAACGTTTTTATTTTTGGGACAGAGAGAGAGACAGAGCATGAACGGGGGAGGGGCAGAGAGAGAGGGAGACACAGAATCGGAAACAGGCTCCAGGCTCCGAGCCACCAGCCCAGAGCCCGATGCGGGGCTCGAACTCACGGACCGCGAGATCGTGACCTGGCTGAAGTCGGACGCTTAACCGACTGCGCCACCCAGGCGCCCCAGGAACACTGCATTATTCTTCACCGACATGTTCTCAGAAACCAGGGTTGTTCCTGGCGCTTGGTAAGCATTTAATAGTGATTTCTTGAAGGAAAAAAAAAGTAAGCCCCTCTCAAAAGCCTTTGCTAGTCTCGGCTCTCCACTGACGCTTCCCTTCTTACGGGTGCCTCTGTCAGAGCCGCATCTCCGGGTTGCGAGGCAGCCTCCACGCCCTGCGAGGCCCCGTCTCCGTGCATCATTTCTATCTTCTCCCACACAAGCTGGCCGAGACTTCCTTCTCCAAGGTAGCTCTTCTCTCGGGCTTTTGCTTTTACTAGACCCTGCCTCTGATTTATGTTCCACAAATGTGGATTTAAGTGGCTGCCGCATAGGTATCATTTTACAGTTTTTGTGTTTCTATATATTGATTATGTTTTCCCGAGGACCCACACACACACTGCTTAATGTTAGGATACGCAGTGTGCACTTGTTGAATAAACGAGCGTGTGAGTGGGTGTGCGGTGAGGGCCTATGATGATACAGCCTGCCTCTGCTCCTGAGGGCGGGGTTGGGGTGGGGCTCAGCTTTCTTTCCTTTTGTGACTCAGAACTAATCACTTGTTTCAAGCAACCCAGTGTGTGTATATTCTCACTGTATGTAATTGGTGTGTGAGCTTCAACTCCACCCCTCTGTTTCCTGAAAAAAACTTCTTAAAGTAGAAATGAGTGAGAATAGGGCATGACTAGAATAACATTTGAATATACTATACTTTATAAAAAGTAAAATTAGCCTCTCTCTGTTTGCTCTCTCCGATGTCAGACACAAGTCACGAGTAGGCGAAGAGAGCAGAGAATCTAAAAGGCCATCTGGGTCACCGCCGCCAGATCTGCCATGTTGGACAGAGGGCCCCCCGGCCTCAGCAGCCTCAGGGGAAGGGGCCAGGCTTGGGCCCGGGCAGCTGGGGTGCTCACCTCTCCTTGGGCAGGCGGAAGCGAGGCTGCCGGTGGCAGCGCTTGCAGAGGTTGAAGAGCCTGCGGACAATCCGGTGGGTCTTCTTGAACAGCGATTTCAAGCTGGCTCCCAGCTGCTGGTAGCGGTGCTGAAGGCTGGTGTCCATGGCCCAGAACTGGGAGATGGCTGTGGAGTTCAGGAACCTGTCTCCAGGCAGCCTTTTCAGCAGGGCCTGGAATTCCTCTGTGGGCAAGGACGCAGAGCTGAGCTGAGGGGGAGTCACGCAGACTCTGGGACGGCAGGGCGCTCCCCAGACCCAGCCGGCCCTCCGGACACATTGCCTGAGGAAAGAGGCTCCATAGCCATTCTCCCAGGCCCTTGTATATATTTCTTTTTAAACTGCCTTATTTGGAAAATGAATAACATGCCATAAAACAGAGCCTCAGGATTCTTTTCCATCTTTCCTGTCCCTAATATGCTTCTGAATTTCAAAACAGATTTCCGTCATGACCCAAGCAGGCCAGAGGTCACGCTTTTGCCAATGACCTTGGGATGTACCACTTTCTCCCTTCATAACTTCCTGTAAGTCATTCACAACACTGTCACAGGCTTGTATTCTTCAGTAACACCACAACATCCTGTGGAAGGTGGAAGGCAGGCACAGCTGGCAAATGTGGACCCAGGGAGACTGAGCACCCAGCTCAGAAAGCTTCTTAGAAAATTTCCAGTCCCTGAGACCAGCTGCTCCTGTCCACATCCTTCTCTCTGACTCTGGAATACCCTTTGTCTCTTTCAAGCTTCACCTCTAGGCCAGACACCCATTCTTTCCTGTAGCTAATCCAGAAGCAAGATGCTTTCTGGTCCTTGCTGCCTACTCCAAGTCTGTGCTCTTCCCAGAGCTTCCTGGTCACAACACATTGGCTGAATTTATGCCCAGATCTGCTTTTACTTGGGACCTGCGGCCACTGTCTCTTGATGGGGGCCCAGATAGCCCTCATTTACTCAGCAGTAAGTAACTCAACAGTGGTGAGCGCCCAAAGTCATGCCCCACATTAAGCATCATTGAACACATCCCACCATCACAACTCCTGTGCAGCTGGTGTTGGGGGGACTGGAATGTTCTCCTTAGCAACTAACTACCTGTCTAGGACTTGAAATGTCAATGCCTGGGGCCTCAGCTTGGTTCTTCATACCCCTCTTCCCCTTCCCATTGGTTGGAGAATCATACCTAGTGATGGCATTAACAACTAGCATGTACGTAGATTTTTTTATAAAACATGTAAGCTTACAAAAGAGCACAGGGAGTAACAGAATAAACTCCCATGTGCCCACCAACTAGATTTAGCCACTTTGCCACATTGACTTCAGTCTTTTGTTTTGTTTTAGAGAAATTCTGCAAAGAAAATATACAGTCGAAGGCCCTAAACTTCCCTTCTATCTCCCATCTTGATGTAACCACTCTCTTGGGTGTTTTCTTTATCATTATATTTCTTAATGTTTTCTGCATATGTTTATCTGTAAAAACATTAAGTATTGGCCAGTATGTTTTTAAGCATCATATAAATAGTATTAAATATGTGTTATACTTAATAATATTGTATCATAGTATTATTCACATGATATGTATATGTAACATTTTTCATTTTCACTTTGTTTAACCCAACATGTTTCTGAGCTATATCTATCCACATAACTATCACTCATTTAGTGTTGAAATGTATGAGTGTATCAGGTAGAGATAGTTATACATTAATTTTATCTACATTATCCCATATGAGCCTTCCATCCACCTATTATTATCACTTTCCCTCTCTTACAGATGAGGAATGGAGGTATTCTGAAGCTGCATGGCTCACATAAGGTCACAAAGCTGGTCAGTAACAGAGTGTCTCAGTCTTTGGGGGCTGCTCTCAGAAAATACCACAGACCGAGTGGCTTATAAACAACAGAAGTTTACTGCTCACGGTTCAAGAAGCTGGAAGTCCAAGATCAGAATGCCACCACGGTCAGGTTCTGGGGAAGGCCCTCTCTGGGTCGAGTGTGGCTCACTTCTCACTGTGTCTTCACATGGCCGAAGGTGAGAAGGATCTCTCTGGGGCCTCCGTTATAAGAGCACTAATCCCTAATCACCTCCCAAAGGCCCCCACCTCCCTGGGCATTATATTTTCAACGTATGAATTTGGGGGGGGGGGGGGCAGGACACAAACATTCAAACCAGAACCCAGAACACGGATTCAAAACCAAGCCCTAAATCTGCATCTCAAGGTAACCTTGCTATTAGCTATACGTGTAACAAGCAAGGACTAGTATGTGCTGGGTGCCTCCTAGAACTATTCTACGTACTTCATTCATCCAGCAAACATTCCTTGTGCACCTGTGCGCAGGCAATCTGTAGCAAACGTGTATCAGACAAACCAGGCAAGTCCTAACGCCCTCAGATATATCCACATTAGCTCATTAAGTCCTCGTGACGCATGTCTTTGGTAGGGATCACGTCCATTTGCACAGATAACAAGAAGACAACCACCTGAGACGTGAGGTTGTGAGATAACCTGGTAGGGGCCAAGGACACAGGTAAGCGGATGAGGCGGGATCCAAGGTAAGTTCCCCACCTTCTAGTCCCGCACCTCAGAGCATGTCCCATTGACAGGGAAGTGTGGGCCCGTCAACTGCTCACCTGACTCCTCAAACTGCCGGTTGTGAGTCACCCAAGAGTCCTGGATCTGCACCAGGCTGTCCTCCATGGCCTGGATGTCAGCATCCGGACAGTTGCATTCTGGGAAGGTGGGGCTGCACTTGCACCAACAGTCATTCTCCTTGCAGACGAGCTCCCCCTCAGAGCTGCATGTGATATAGCTGAGTGCCGCCGCCACAAAGCGCTCACGCAGGTACTCGGGCAGCAGCACCTGTAGGCCTAGGGAAAGGACGCATCAGGGAATTGTGGGGCAAGGACCAGTGGGGACCTGGTTTCCCACACCTAAGGCTGCAGGATCGCCAGCTGGGGTTCTGCTGACTTGGGCATTCTGGGCCCAAGAACGGTCACCCCAGGGCCTAACTCTATGGAGCTGATGGGATGAGGGGCTTACCGCTGCCCCAGTGATGGGTGGGAGAGGGTCTGAAAATGCAGATGAGGAGCATCGAAGCCCAAGGCTTCGGAGAACCCCTCACATCAGCCAAATTGAGAGCGTGCGTATCATACGAATGGCCTCATTGGCTGCACATCGGCATCTCTAGGATGGAAATGGGAAGATATTTCAGATAAAAGAAGACCTTACAATCTCATGAAGGAGGAATCAAGGCTTGATGGGCTTTTTGCTCTGCTTCAGCTAGCCATCCTGTTTCTGGCTTGGCTAAGTCACAGATGTTCTGGGATGTCCCACCCCACCCTTGACGACCAAGGAGACTGCTCTGGTCAGGAGGCAGGGACAGGCGTTGTTGGTACGCAGTGGCCAGGCACCACACCAGGTGCTTCCCAGATAGGATCGCATGTGACTCCCTGGGCACACTGAGAATCCAGGGCCGATGGCCACAGTGACCTGCCCACGTCGCAGGACTAGTAAAGTTGGCTTGGTGTCGCACTCTGCCGTGGTACCATCAGCTTGTACTGCACGCCTGGGACCGGCTGCCCTGCCTCAGTGTGCTTAACTCTCACCGAGATTTGGAAGTTCAGTCAAGCCTGGGTAGGTGGGAATGGTTCTCTGCTCTCCCTGCTAATTAGCTCCCCTGATCTTGGGATATAATCCACTAAATTTCTCTAGGCTTCAGTCTTCCTATCCATCTGTGGTGGGGGGTTTTAGTTTACCAGGAGCAGAATACACCCCTCTTTGGCTTCAAGCCACACACGGTGGCTGTCGGAAGCACATCAAGGGATGAGTGAAGGACACGCATGCCTTTGGATACCGCCTGGGCCAGGTTCGAGGGCAGACCTGCAAGAGGCTGCCCCAGTAGGGACATCGCGAGAGACGGTGCCAGGAGAGTGGGGGACGTGAGAACTTCGGATACGCTGAGCTCCCCTTTCCTCAAATACCTGCCAGCTCTTTATCGTCACACCCTTGACTGTGTCCTTGGCAGGAAATCAGAGAGCCCAAAGTATGCATCCTGGTCTCTGTGGACCTGAAAACATAACTTAGCACGGCAGCACCAGCAGAAGTCCTGTTTGAGATCCACCTTGTATCTGAACTGCTCCTCAAGTTTCCTCTCTTGATGCTGTGCTTGCAGTGGCACTGGAGCGGCCCTCCCCACATATCCGGTCCACATGTTGCCTTTCCACACACACCCATCCAAGTCCTTTCTCTTCACCTCCCCCACTACCTCCCTCCTCCTCACCATAACACTTCCCATTGCTATAAAATAAGTGCCCCGAGCAGTGTCTGCATGAGTGATGGGCTATAAAATTAAATGGCATAAACTATTCCAAATGAACCACCAGACATTCCGAACTTCACTCATCGCTAATTTCCAGACACAAACCCAGCCCATCTAAGGACAGAGGAGAAGAGGGATGCTAATTGCATTAGGTGGCTCTAAATAAAGCAGTCTTTTACTCCTTTTTATTATATATTCCTTGATTCCAAAAGAACTGATGGGTTGCATCTGGCTCAGGTTGCCTGGAATTTGTAATCGTAGATCCTGGGTGAGGGCTATTGATTTTATAATACCAAGACAATAATATCTTAAACAGAGTCCAATTCAGTTAGGCCTCAAGAAAAAGGAACTTTTCCGACTGCCAAACAGCCCTGTCTGAATCCGTTTGCATTGCCCTGCCCCCAGGATGCCTGCGGGGCAGACAGCAGGAACTAAGCACCTCCCCTACCTCCCCTTACCTGTCCTATCGCCTTCCAGTTGGCAAGTGTGTTTTAGCTAGTTCTGTCTCCAGCGGAGGCTCCCATTCGTCTCAGACTGGTCTCCTGGCCTTGATCCCCCGTGGAGGATTACAGACCAATCACAGAAAGTAGGGACCACTCTCAGGGTAGCCAATAGTCCCATGGTTTGTAAAGCTCTACGGTGGCCCCATAACCATCTGCAAAGACTAACCATACCCCAATGTGTCCTTAGGACAAAGCCGAGGGTTCTTTGGGCAACAAAGGTGATCATCAAACTAGACCAAAGTGTATAAGGGTGAATGTGATACTCATGCAGGATAGTGACTGGGGGTTGGGGAGGACTATGAATGCCGAGGGTTTGGGTGTTGAGTGGTGCTAACAATGGTCTTGGATGCAGGGTAAACCATTTCAGAAGTTTTCTCAAAAGAATGAGGGAAAGTTGTTAAATACACGTCCCAGAAGTCCTGGTAGCTCTTGTCTTAAATATGGTTTAGCCAGGGGTCCCCGGGTGGCTCGGTTGGTTAAGCGTCCGCCTTCAGCTCAGGTCATGATCTCATGGTTCATGAGTTTGAGCCCCGTGCCAGGCTCTGTGCTGACAGCTCGGAGCCTGGAGCCTGCTTCAGATTCTGTGTCTCCCTCTCTCTCTCTGCCCCTCCCCTGCTTGCTCACACTGCACCTCTCTCTCTCTGTCTCTCTCAAATAAACATTAAAAAAAGAGAGTGAGAGAAGGGTTTAGCCAAATGAGGCACAGAGGGCTTTTTCCTGCTCCTTGGTGGTCTGAGTTTTTCACCCAGTGTGACACCCGTCACGGTACAGCTTACCCAGTAACTGCACTTTGTTCTCCGGACTCTGTACCAGGACAGAGCTGACTGAGTCCAGATTGTCGTAGTTGCTGCAGCCCAGAGGGCCCGTCCTGGTTTCCGTGACCTAGAGAAGGAGGGCACAGTGTGGATTTAGAGACCATCCCTACGGGGAGACCATCCCTATGCGCTTCCCTCTCCGGCCATCTGATCTCAGGCTCTGTGTCCTGTCCTTGACCAGCCGGAGGATGGCATGTGTTTCCCTACCCCGGGAGCAGAAAGCCACTTTTCTTCCCTGTTCTAACAGACTCTCAGCGGCAGAGGGCTGGCAGCGGCAGGTGCACACAGTGGGAGGCTTTCAGAGGGGGCCGAAGGGAATTTGCGTCCGGGAAGAGAAGATTCAACGTAGGCTGAGGAAGCTGGACCTCTGAGCTGGAGTCCCCCCCTCTCCCTCCCCCAGAGGGAGACAGGAGGCCAGATGTGGAGGCTGTCAGCCGGCTGGCGAGCCCAGCTGCATCCACTCGGCGTGGTGCTCACAGGCTTTAGGGATCCCGAAGATGAAAAGCACTAGAGAAATATGAGTTATGAGTATTATTATTAGTATTAAACATTTAAGTCCCACCTCGGCGCTGAGACGTCCTTAGAGAAAATCAGCCATGGGCTTACTGCATATTTTAATAAGTATATTAAATATACATAAACTCTTATAGCCATGTAATATTCCAAAACACCACAGAATCATTTAAAAATATTATAAAGTTGGCCTATCAGTTTTTCCCTGATGTTTTTAAAGTATAAGATGAAAAATGGGGAGCTTTAAATGCACTGAAATAATTCCATAATAAGAATGATGGGGACCTGCAGCCCTTTCTTCTCAGGATCTGCGAAAGCTCTGCCAACAATCAATCAACCAATCAACGAGTATTTATTGAGCAGCCACTGTTGAATTCCATACAATTCATCAAACATTCACAGGACGCCTTTCCTGGAGTTCTTCAAGGAGTCGGCCCTGATACCCCTGACCTTCTGTCCTGGCTCCAGATACCTCTGCCCTGCAGCAGGCACACGCGTTGCAGTTTTCCATCCTTTACTGAGAACGTGGGGCGAAAGTCTGGGTCCTCCACACACCAAACGCTCCACAGGGGTAAGCCCATGTTTATTTTGTTCACCATGTAGACAGCCGTAATGAACACAGTGCCTGGCACACCGGGTATTTAATACATTAGAGAATGTGTAATACGTTCCAGGCTTTGGGGGGTGAGAAATGAGCACAGAAATGCACAAGTTATATGCTGTGTCCTCTAGGGAACTACAACCTGTGGGGAAGGCAGGTGCATATGCAACGGGCCGAGATGCATCCAAGTGGAGCGGAAGCTATGTGTCAGTGAGCGCTGAGGAAAACACAGCTCTAAACAAAGGGAACATGAGGGAAGAAGGGCAGAGGAGACTCAACTGAGCTGGTCCTTAAAGATAAGTAGAAGTCTTGTTGAATCACTATATCGTACACCTGGAACTAACATGATACTGTATGTTAGCTATACTGAAATTAATATAAAATAAAATTAATAGTAATAAAGATAAGTACAAGTGGACAGCGAAAGAAGGGAAGACAGGCACTCTGAGAGAAAGGGGAAGGGGCACTGCGGGGGCTCAAAAGTATAGTGTACGTGACTAGTGCCCCACAAGCTACAAGGTGAAGTAACCAGGTGAAGAGCAGAGTGTAAATGAAATTTTCAAAGAGAGTTTAGTCTATTTAGTTTTAAAAAATACTCATGGAAGAGAGTAATTCAATGAGAGATGATTTGATACTGACTGGAAATACAGTAGGGAGACAGGAGAAACCCTTGTGATGTAAAGTAGTCTGACTAGGCTTCATGGAAGAGGTGAGCCATGAAGGATGAATGGGGATGGATGGGAAGGCACAGAGATTTAGGAGAAAAAGGGGTAATTACAGACAAAGAAGAAGGGGCGGCCTTAGACACGGTGCATGAAGAGCAGAAAAACCCAGCCTGAATAAAGAATGGGACCGAGCCCATGACATGGGCAGGAACAACCTCTCTACAGCTGCCAAGTTCATCCTCCAGGATCATCCCATTTAACCCTTACAGAAACTCTGAAACAAGTCACACTACTAGCACTCTCCAAAATAGGAAAGCAAGGTTCCAAGAGTTACGGTGTGCCAGGCCACAGAGCTATGCGCAGCTGGAACGGGATCTTATCGTTTGAATCCTAGCACCCAGTCAGTGTCCCTCCTGTCTCCTCTGAGGGCACATCAGAGGGCTTCAGGAAAATAAAGTGAGTTAAAGCCCTTTGGATGACATCACTTTTAAAAACAAGTGTAAACAGCACAGTTCATCCAAAATAGCTTAGTGATCTGCCCTCTGTTGAGAATGTGAACACAGGGCAAAACAAATTGTATAGACTTGAGATCACAGTATCCTAATATTACAGATGGGAAGACCTTGGCCAGATGAGTTAAATGATTTATTCAAGGCCATATGGCTAGTTGCCTACAGGACTAGGATTCATTCAGCTCATTCATATACTCTTTCATTCATTCATTTATTCATTTAACAAATATGCAAGGAGCATCCAGAACTCACACTGAGTGAGTGAGGCACAGTCACTTCCATAAGGAGTTTCCAGACAAGTAGAAACATGTTTCTCTAATCCCAGTGTTGGGGCTGTTACACATGCACTTGCCTCCCTCCACAGGTGGGCACCAGGTGCTGAATAATGTCTCTGTATAGAGTGAGTGGGTGATTGGCTAGCTGTCAAACTACAGCGGGGAGGCAGAGCCAGGCTTCTTTCAAGGTAAGGTCTTCTTTATCTCTATGGTGTGTTAAAGTCCCTGTAAGAGGAGCCCTGGCCGAGGACTAGCCCGGGTCTTCTGGAATGTGATGGACTGAATGGCAGGGTGGGATGATGGGTGAGATGGCGGGTGGGTCTGGTCTTTGGACACTTGCCTGTCCCCGCCTCCATCTAAGCTGTTCACACTGTCATTGAGTTTTGCACTGGCTTTTCCATCCACCCACCCCTGAGCTGGTCGCTCACCAGCATCAAGTCCAGGTAGGGAGGGAGCTACATGCCTTATGTAGGAGTAGGATGACCCCTCAAGGAGGATAACAGAGAACAGCCACTCTCCTCTCCTTTATCTCGGCACAATCCCTACCTACGTACTGCCAGCCCATCTGCTTCCCCACCACCACCGCCATCTTGTGCAGTATTCCGGGCCTGGCTCTGATGTGGTTTTTTGACCTTTACTTGGCTACTCCCAAAGGTTAGTTCCACAAGCGGACAATCAAATCGATAAAGGCATTGAAAGGATGTGGGTAGCTTCCCTTTGTTAATTGCGCCATGAGAACTGGCATGAAGAAGAGACAAAGGCTGTGATCCTCAAGCTCATTTCCTTATAAGGAGGCACACCAGATCTCCAAGAGTGAGGAAGGCACTCAGATTACGTTAGATCCCAACGTCCTTGCTCCTTCCACTGCTATTCTGCTTTGAACCACCTCTGTCCTCCCTAGAGATATAAGGAGATGGGAAGAAGGAAGGGAGCTGGAGCGGGTCCTCTTGCAGATATTGCCTGGGCACTGACTTGGTAACAGGATGCCCGAAGGCCCCTTCCCCCAAGTGATGAAAATACCAGGGTCTCTGGAGGGTTAGTCCAGAGAACCCTGGGCTTTCTCTGTAGCAGAGGCAGACAGCTTTGGCAGATTATAGAAAAGGCCCATAGAGGTAATGGAAAGTGCAGTTCACTCAGGCACACACATTCAAAGAGCATCTCAGATAAGCTTTCAGAAAGGGAAAATAATTGTGTGCTAATTGGTCTGTTGACAGAGACTGTCCTGCCTTCAGAAAGCCCTGATGGATCTCAGGTTCATTAGCACATCCAATTTTCCATAAATACTAGGTCGTGCGAACACTCACTCCAGTGAGTCTGCTCTCCTCCCCCTGCCCTTTGCCTCCCCCGCTGCTCTTGTCCTACCTAGGGGGACACCTGCAAAGCTAAAAGGGACAGAAATGGGCTTCTAATTGTGAGCGATAGGGCTGGGCAGGGCGAACACAGCTGATGGTGTGTGTGCTTAAGAGGACTGCAAATTGAATCCCAGGCTGTGCGCTGAGGAATTCAGACAAGTCTTTTTAAGGATGCTTTGTGAGAACCACTCCATTTTGCCATCCTGGGACCCATCTATCTGAACTTTTGTGTGGGCTCTTTTCAGTAAGCTCTGGAACATATCAAACCAAGTCCTTCCCCACACTTCGATTAAGTAGAGGGTGAGCTGCCAATGAGAACAGGGTCCTCTGCTTAATGGCTCTGATCCCTTCCTAGGCATCACGGACAGGAGGTACAGTGTATATATTCAGCCCTTTATAGTTTGCCAAGTGTTTCCATGTGAACTGTGTCATTGGGTGTCACCCCAACCCCATGGCAGAGACAGGGGTGGGATTCACAATATTAATCAGCAGGTAAGACAGGAGTGGGTGGGCTAATCAGAAGACATGCCAGGAGTGGTACCAGCAGCATTCTGGAGACCTCCCGAGGTCCATTCACCCCTTGGTTACCATCAACGGGAAACCTGGGGGCTCCAAGGGAGAGAGAACAGTGGTTACGATGACACCCAGGTGATTGGGTGCAGACTGTTTACCAGCTGATATGGAAGTGGTTTAATATTCTAATAGCTGGTGTAGCCCTGTCAGCTGAAGCTAAGCCCTGGGTACAGGTGAGTCAAATAGCTGGTAACTCACTGATGTTGGGAAGTCAAGTGGTGAGCATCAAGACTGAAACTTGATCCCAAGCTTTCTCCCTTGAGCAAGTTTGTTTCCCACTAAACCAGGCAGCCAGCTTTCACCTACCAAGCATTCTATTTAGTGCCTCACTGCGTGCCAGCCACGGCGAAGAAATGGTGTGCAAGCTACGGAGTCCCAACTGCTCCAAGCCCTCCTACCACGCCTGTGGGTGTGGGGACGTGGCAGTGGGGATGCACACAGCTGGAATATAATATGACAAATCCTGTAAGAGAGGTGTGCACTGAGCAGAGTAAACCTTGCAACAGAGTGAGATGTTCAGTAGGGTCTCAGAGGAATGTGTCAGATAAAAGGGGCATGTTAGTAAACTAGAGGTGGCTAACAAGGGGGGAAAAGTAAGAATACACCTGCTTACAGACATAAGAGACAGGCAGAGAGGCTGGAGGGTTTTCCCTTCCCCAAGGCTGAGCAGGTGAGCAGAACCCCTCATGCCACCCACCTCGATGCAGAGTAATGGCCTTGGTGGAAGCCAGCTCTACTCCTGCAAAGGCATGTTCAGTAGAGGGAAGCAGGTGGCAGGGGCTACAGCCCCAGTAAAGGAGTATCAGCTAGCAGGGATACGCTGCGGGATGCATCCAGCCTACTGGCCCTTGCTATGTGGATCTGTAAAAGCGTGATCAAGCAAAGGAATGGTCTCTGGTGGAACATTTGACAGTAGGATAAAATGGGCAGGTCAAACCTATCAGGTGAGCATGGTGGTGGGATAGGGAGCCGAGACCTCCCGTTGCTCCTCAGTCTAGCAGGGTGTTCTTGGACAGGTCATGTGGTTCTCTAGAGCTAAGTTATGTGAGCATGAGGATGAGGAGGAGTGGAGGTAGGAGAAAATAATCCTGTTTTCTCATGTTTTTCTGAATTGCATCCCATGGAAGGAGTACATTGCACCCCTCAACAGAGAAAACTTCAGGTTAATCAGCTCAGTGGAAGATGAATTATCATCCCACATTCCATGTGTGATTGGAGGAGTTCCAAAAAGAACCTTCCAAGGATGGCGGCCCCACTTCTGGGGAGATGGGCAGTGGCTCTAGTTCTGGAAAGTGCATCCCCAGGCACTACGATAGATGTGGCTTTGGGTACCTTCCTGCCTCTCACTGTGCCACCTGCAGACTTTGCCAAAGAGATGAGTCCGGTAAGCCATATTTCAGACTATGTGTTGAACTCTTTATAGTGGACTAAAGTGAACTCTGAACAAAACTTCCCTCCAGAGAAGTCAGAACTGTGACACTGAGAGAAACAATTTAAAGGGTGATGGTGGACACCCTTAAAATTCAGAATAAATAATCATCAAGCATTACTAAGTGCCAGGAACTGAGAATACAGCAGTGAACAAGAGTGGTTCCTGCCCCAATGGCACCAGCTGAGAGATAAAACAGAAAAATAGTATTCAGTCCGGGCCAGAGTCAGAGTCAGCTCCAGAGCAAGGCAGAGCTAAATGTAAGCTGAAGTCACTGGCGTACAGAAAGGTCTAGAAAAAAAACAAAGGAAAGAACTTGGAAAAGAAGCTAGAAGGTGAAGCAGATGAAAAAAAAAGATGGCATGTGTTCCAACAAGAAATGAGGTAACCTGGGAGCCTTACTGCCCTTTTATAAGACCCATGTGTCTGGACATTTAGTGTCTTGTCCTTGGAGACATGTGATAGTCTTCACCGTAGTCCTCTTTATAAACCATGTTTACGCTCAAGTGACTTGGAGTAGCTTTGTTTTCTTTCAACTAAACATGTTTATATGCCCTTGTACACACACTGAAAAGAGCATAACCTATGTGGAAAACAGTGACTCATTCATTTATTCTGTCAGTCTACAAACCTTTACTCATTACCCATAATGGAATATGCTCTGTACTTCTACTGGGAACCAAAGATGAATAAGAACCAGTCCCTCCCTCAAGGACTTCATGTTAGCTAGCAAATATAGTTCAAATGATAAGCCCTATAAAAGAGGCATGTGCTTGATACACCAAAGAGAGCATTTAACTACATTGGGAGTCAGAAAAGGCTTCCCCAAAGAGTAACCTTTTTGACTTGAGCAAAGAAGAGTGAGGGAGAGACACTTACGTAAACAGACAAGCAAAGCAAACAGCAGGGGCTTTGAATAAAGACTAATAGTTAGTGGGATGCCTGGGCCGCTCAGTTGGTTGAGAGTCCAACTCTTGATTTTGAACTGTGATCTCACAGTTCGTGGGGTCAAGCCCCACATCTGGCTCTGCACTGACAGTGTGGAACCTGCTTGGGTTCTTTTCTCTCTCTCTCTTCTTTTTCTCTGCCCATCTTCCATTCATTCTCTCCCCCTGCCCCCCAGCCTTCTCTCACTCAAAATAATAAAATTTTTTTAAACAGACTAACAGGACGGGCCTACATGATAGAAATTGTAAGTGAAGGGTTGATGGGGGAAACGGGTTGAGAAGAGACAAAAGAGACCATTAGGGATAATCTTCAATGGCTTTATGGTTTTGTTAAGATGAGGAATTATTCTTTTTCAAGCTCCATTTGTGCTGTGGCTCATGCACTCTCTCTGTTTTTTTTTTTTTTCAACGTTTATTTATTTTTGGGACAGAGAGAGACAGAGCATGAACGGGCAAGGGGCAGAGAGAGAGGGAGACACAGAATCGGAAACAGGCTCCAGGCTCTGAGCCATCAGCCCAGAGCCCGACGCGGGGCTCGAACTCACGGACCGTGAGATCGTGACCTGGTTGAAGTCGGACGTTTAACCGACTGCGCCACCCAGGCACCCCTGTTTTTTTATTTGATCCTTACAGAAATCCTTCAAGGTAAAAAATATTTTAATTATTGAACAGTTTTAAGGATAAGAAAAGTGAGGTTCAGAGTAGTTTGGTAACTTGCTTGCAGCCCACATGAGCAGTGGCACAGCAAAGACTTTTGGGTTCAACCCTATGTTCTCTCCATTGTCACACAGCCACCGTGGCTGGGGCGCAGTGGTTTAAACGGGGTGGGGGGGGATGGTACATGATGCTTTGCACTCATGCAGGCAGCAGAGAGGGCGGATAAGAGAGAAGAGCTGAGAATGGAGACGGGAAGACTAGTTAAAAAGATAATGCAAGGAAACTGGGCAAGAGTTGATGAGGTCCTGAATTAAGGGGATGGCATGGACATGAGAAGGCAGTGAGGGGCAAGTTGCAGATATATCCAATGCCGTGATTATAGTGGTGGACCATGGAGTCTAAGTTAGGCAAAGAGTGAGGCAAACGAGGCCATGAAGGGGGGAAGAAAGTGAAAAGCTGGTCAGGTCAAAGGACAGGAAGGCACATTAATGGGACCTTTGAGTTGTTGACCCAGACCTACCTTTTATTTCCAGATAAGACCAATTCTTCTCCCACTTTGACACAGCCGACTCACTACAGGACTGAAGGGGGAAAGGGGCTTCCCCAGAGTTCTGTCTTCTTGGTAAAACCCACTCCATGTTACTAATAGTCTTCTTTCATCATTTTAAGCTGCCTCAGAGACCAGAATCCCAAAGGTACCCTAAATCCCTGTTAACTTCAGCCACTGTCCTGTCTCAGGCTCTCACTCCAGACACTGCACCTCTCTTAATCTGACCTCTTCAGGTAACTTCCATCGTGCTCTCTCGGTCTCATGATCAGTCTTCAGCAAGGTCCTCCATAATCCTGATCTCCTCTCAAGAGTCTGCTTCATCTTTTTGCATGAAGCACAGTCCAGAAGATGCTGAAAACAGGGGTTCCCTTGCAGTCTTGCCTAGCAGTGGCTGGCTGTGTTCCCACACCTCACATTGCTGGGCAGAGGAGTGAGGTGCGATGCAGCTATCCTGAACACTGCTCCCCCTCCTCTCTAGCCATCTCTGGCTCCTCTGAAGCCAGAACCATCAGGACTTTATCACCCATGACCCCTCCTTGTTGCTGTCTATTTCTCTTCTTAGTCCCATTCAGTTGTTAAGGATTTCCAGTATTAAGCTTGCTTACCACTGTCTTTGTTATCACCAAAAGGTTTGTATCTTTCCTGTTGACCTCAGCATCCATGTAGAAAACCCTTTAATACCCTGGCCTCCCAGGTCCCTAGCCTTCTCCCCTCTCCGTTCATCTTGTCCTCCAGCCCCGTTGTAGCCACCCACACTCATGGCCACGTTCAGAACCTGATTTGTTTTGCTAATTGCACTTTCTCTCCAATCTCAACATAAATCATCACACACTTGCACTTCCCCTGGTCACTTCCCTCTAACAAGTATCAAACCTACTTAGACTTCCAATCTTTTGACCTAACCAACTTTTCACTTCCTGCCGCCCCTTAACAGTCCCAAATCCCTTGGTCCATCACTATAATCACTGCTTTGTGTATATTCTCAACTCCCGTTTTGTTTCATCTTCATGTACACACACGTGCACACACACACACACACACACATTTCTGTTCAATCAACTCTCCACCTCCTCCATGCCTGCCTATACTTGAAGTGCCAAGTGTAGCTGATAAAACTCACAGCTATGCTGACTGTTCCCATGTAATTACGACCATGGGTCTCAAATGGGCTCTCCGTGCTGCCCAACAACCCACAACATTTATCTAGTCCATTAAAATACCTAACTCCTATTCTTCTGAAACCATCCCCTGCATTCTTCTCTCAGTAATCCCTTCTCCTTCCTTTTAGGCAAGGACTCTGCTTCTTGTGTAATCAAGGAAATAGGATCAATCAGAAGGGGACATCCGCATCCCGACGCCCAACGTCTACATCCTACTACATGTGTCCTGCGCATTTGAATGCCTCCTGCTACAAAGGATGAGATGTTTATGCTCCTGTGTAAGAACCACCCCTCCCGCCTGCCCAGTTGCTCTTGCAGTTGTCTCCTATCACTTCTGAATCATTTTCTCCCCCTCTCCTGAATCATTTCAATCAACATGCCAAGATTCTTGAGTATCTCTCATCTTAAAAACAAAAATTCCACCTCTCTTGACCTTATACCACTCTCCAGCTATCACCCATTTTTTGTTTGCTTTTACAGCAAAACCCTTAAAGAATTGTCTCTACTCCTCTGGTTCCTCGCTTTGTTTTCTCTCTTGAACCTTCTGCACTCAGCCTTTTGTACCTGTCATGACACTGAAACCACTCTTATCTAGGTTGCTAGTTACCTCCATGTTGCCAGATTGAAGGTCCATTCTCTATCTGACTGTTTAACAGCATCTAACGCAGTTGTCTGCTCCTTCTTCTATGAAACACTTGCTTCATATCGTCTTGTGATATGGCTTTGATTCTCTTCATACCTTTCTGTCTGGTGTCAGCCTTCTCTGTTGGATCCTTCTCCTAGTCCCCATTTCTGAATATTGATGTGCTGCACAACTCAGCCTTAGGGCTGGGCAGCCTTAGGGCTGCTCTACCAGCTACATTCACTCCTCAAGTGATCTCATCTCATCCTTTCTCATGATATTAAATACCACCTACATGTGTGTATATATTTGTATGCCAAAATTACATCTTCAGTCATGACCTTTCTCTCTGAAGCCTAGTGTTTATATTCAACTGCCTGTTAGATACCTCTACTTGGATGTCTAATAGGAATGTCAAATTCACTGTGTCTAAAACCAAGCTCTTGATTTGCTTCTTTCAGATTGGCATCTCCCCCACTGTTGTCCTTCTCAGTAAATGCAATCACTGTTCATCTTGCTGCTCATGCCAAAAATCTTGCAGTTAATCTTGAGTCCTTTCTTCTAATTTATTAGCTAGGCGTGTAGGCTCTACCATCAAAATATATCTTGGCATCTGCCAAATTTTCACTACCTCTATACAGCCAGCTTTGTCTGAGCGAGCCACCATTATTTCTTCCCTTGACCATTGCAATAGTCACTGCATCAGTCTCCAGGATCCCTCTTTCTCCTCTCTTCCCTGATCAGTAATGCCCTCATGATCTTCACATCCTTTATTGATCTCCATCTCAGGCAATCTACCGTCAGGGGGAGATAAAATTTTCTCTGCAGCCTCATCTCCTACTTCACCCCTCTTGTAATGGCACTCCTGCTACATTATGCAGTGTTTCTGGATCGTAACATGCACACTCCTGCTTCAGGGCAATTGCACCTGCTCTCACTCCCATGTGGCTTGCTCCCTCCCTTCATTCAGGTGTCTGCTTAAATGGCATTTTTTCACACAGGTCTTCCCTAAAGTGTGGTGTCCCTATCCCTCTCCATCCTCTTGCCTGGCTCCACTTCTTCATACCATTAATCCCACCTGACATTATATTACATCTCCATCACTAGAATTTAAGCTTCATGAGGGCAGGGACTTTATATGTATACTTCACTCTGGGATTCTCAGTACCTAGAGCAGTACCTGACATGTAATAGGTGTTCAGTAAATATCTACTGAACCAATAAACAAATGAACAAAACTATCTAAATTCTGGGTGAGATAAAAGCAGAATATAAGATAAGACTGACCATTACTTGCCATCTTAAATTTACATTTAGAATAAAATAATCCAGCATTCTCAAGTATCGTCATTGGTCTTCTCTTCCCTATTACAATATGAGTTTTCCTAGAATTCTCCTAGATATAAGTAGAGAAGATAGGATGGAGGTTATGATTATTAATGTGATAGTAACTACCGGATCATTTTCCAACATGCATGGCATCAGATCACTCTTCTGTTTAAAACTCTCTGGGTGTTTTCCATTGCACTTTGACATATTAAAATTCCTTTTCATGGCCACGTAATCTGATTCCAGTCTACTTCTGAACGTCATATTGTACCAGTGTCTTCTTGTTCACCTTACTATAGTCACAACAGTCTTCTCTGTGTTCCAAGGCACCAAGCCGGTTGCTGCCTCAGGGCCTTAGCACTTACTGTTCTTGCTGTCTGAATACTCTTCCCTGAGGTCATTCAGACTCAGCCTCAAAGTTTAAACCCAAAGTTCCCTCCCCAGACCAATCTGGCTAATATTAGCTGCTCATTTCCCACCCCAGGAAATCCATACCTTATGACCCTGTCTTTTCTTTCTATCTTTATCTAAAATTACTTTGCTTTTACCTGTGTAAAATTCCCATCCCTCACTAGAACGTAACAGGTGCAGAATAAGGACCTTGTCTGCCTTTCTACCAACAGTTCGTTGGCTGGAGACTGCCTCCCAGTAGAAGCTACATGACTATCTGCTGTGCAAGTGAAGACCTGAGCCACCTTTTAGGGACGGTTGTGCCTCGTCTCAGAAAGCTTCTTCCCCACGTCCATCAGTCGGGTCTGACTGATTTGGAGCTGGCTAAGACCCTAGCCTCCCCCTTGCTTTCTCTCTGCTGTCTGCCCTCCCTCTCCCAGTACTCCACAGGCTGTTACCTTGATGGCCCCCGTGGCTATCTGGATATGGTGCAGCCGCCTCAGAGTGCTCTCTCTGTCGATGAAGTAGGAGGCTGCCAGCTGGTGCAAAGTCTCCAGGGACACGGCAGAGCTGTTCCCACTGCCCCCAACTACAGGTGCACTTCCTGCTGTCTCTGTCTTGCGGCTCAGTTTCCGCTTGTCCACAAAAATGGTTAGGGACTCTTCTCCTAAAGCAAACAACATGGGTCCATTGGTGAGGCCTTCTGAATCCCCTGCCAATTAGAACATGAAACCCTTGGCCAGAACAGTCAGAGCTCAGAGGGAGCCCATTGCCCCTGCTGACGACCTGTTCCTCATCACTGTCTTTAGAACAGTCTCATCACACAGTGCCCAAGGTGACCGGCACCACTGCCTGAGAGGCCCTCCTCCTTTTCCTTCATTCTTTAACTATCCCATAGCTCATCCCCTCCCCTCCAGCTTATCCATTTAACATCCTTTATTGATCTCAGTCTCAGGCAATCTACCTCCATGGGGGAGATAAAATTTTCTCTCTCAAGTTGTTTATGAGAAGTCACCATGGATATTTCTGCTCCCTCAGAAAGGGCAAAAGCCTTGAAGCTCACCCGCCCTCTTCCCCATCAAACACTCAACACCTACCACATGCCGGCAGCTGGCCTGAACCCTTGGAGAGATCCTTTTTGTCCATCAGACAGTGAGCTAAATGTTATAATAAATCTTGCTTTCTTCTTCCCAGGGCAGAGAGAACCCTGCCTCTTCAGAGCTTTTGATTTGGCCACAGGTACACCATCCCCACTCCCAACCTTGTCCCTATCCAGCACAGAATCACTAGAATTGGTTTGTCCAGTTACCAATCTTTAGGGAGGTAAGCAGGGGTCAGGGACTCAATGGACATTTGCTTTTTTGCCCATGGGTCTGACAACTAGAGCCACAGCAAATATTAGGATGTGGAAAAGCCTCTGGGTGAGAAGGCTCTGTCAAAAGAAAACTAGGAGCGCCCCCTGCTGGCAAGTGCTTAGTAGGAGCCTGTCAGTCCCCCAACCTCCTTACCCCGCACCCCCTCCTCAGGAGGATGCTTATAAGCAAATAGCAATGTTCTAGGTAAATTTGGATGTCAAGAGATTATACCGCTCTCAAAGGCACCAGAAAGAAAAATATTTCTCAGGCAATACCAGGCAAGGAAGAACAAAGACCCAGGAAGACTCAAGCTATATTCCTTGGGTCTTAAAGCTATTTTCAATGATCTGACAGCCAATTAGTGTAAGATCATGATGTTGCTTACCTCCAAGGGTGGCAGAAAGTAAGAAATGAGTGCCGTACTTTTTTATCAGGTTTTCAGTAACCTGTTGTAAGTTGGGTCTCCTTCCGAGGAGGCGGATGTTCCGGATAAATTCTGGGGCAAGAGGCAATGGCAAACTGAAGAAGTCCCTCCTTTCCAGAGCCAAGTTGTTTACTTTCCAACGGGCAAACTCCCTGGAGGAAAAGTCAAGGGATGAAGAAAAGCTCAATGTATTTAAGAACAAGAACCATAACATCTGAAAGAGGTCATGTTCTTCCTCCATTTGTACCCTCCTCACTCCCCTCAGCACACATCCCTCCACATGGAGGCACCCACTGCCTGCAAGAGGCCGTTTGGCCTTCCACCCAGCTTCCCATTCCCAGGCTGTCAACTGACTTCCATCAGAACCTATTCCCATCTGCTTTCTCACTGGAGTCTCTGATTTGCTTACTCATATGCAGGTAGTCATGTAGTAGTGTAGTACGGGAAAACAATTATGCAAACAGTGAAAACATGAGAACAATGGATTGCAGAGATATGATTTAGTCACAGTTGCCACTCAATGGATGAGTCGCATCACCTATCATGGCCTCAGTTACCCATTTGAAAATGAGGAGTATGGTCTACAACAGTGGTTCTCAAACTTTTGACCCGTTCACACTCTTAACACATGAAGGAGTCCCCCATATTTATGCGGCTTATCTCTATTGATAATTACCACTTTAAAAATTAAAACAGAAAATTTTTTTATTAGTTCACTTAAAGATAACAGCAGTGAATCTATTACATATAACATCATCAATGACATATTTTTATTACCATAACCATATGTTCTGAAACAAAGCCAATTTAGCAAGAAGAGTGGTATTACTTTGCATTTTTGCAAGTGTCTTTAATATTTGGCTTACCAGAAGAAGGCTACTTTCTCATATTTGCTTCTGCATGTATTCTTACGTAGTCTTTGTGGATATTCACTAAATGCAACAAATGTCGTTCCTTAAAGGTTACAGAGTGGAATCTGAAACCACATCCAACGCACTTTTTATACTCTATTACATTAAAATCCAGTGTTCTATATTGTATTTTGAATGGATCTTTTTATCCTTTGTGATTTTGACACATCACGCATTGGTCATCCAAAAAGTATGGGATCACTGAATTATTCAGGTCTTCCACATTGTGATACTTCATTATATAATGTCAAAACACCGTATTTGTTAATATCACAAATCCCATGCATAAAGTTGCTAAGTACTAGAACTGCTACCAAGCTCATAATGACAAATATAAGTTTTCCAAAATTCTAATTTTCATTTGAAAGCTTATATTTTATCATTGGCAACAGATACTGTTAGCTGTTTTCCTTGAAGAGGTAGGCTTACTTTATCCCCGCCCCCTTTATTTTTTGAGAAAATGTTTGCCAGACACTAAAGTGTCTAAATAACCACAGTTTATCTGTTGGCTGTTCTTTGAAGAAAAATTCAGTTCCAATGAAAACGCGACTAGTTCAGCTTACAATTCAATCACAAAAGCATCTTTCCCTGAGACAATCATCATTCTTCAGTAGCCTTAGACTCATTTTATGTTTACTTTATATTTCATCATACAAAATATTAAAAAGATGTGTAGGGGTGCCTGGCTGGCTCAGTTGGTAGAGCATGCAACTCTTCATCTCTAGGTCATGAGTTCAAGGCTCACACTGGGCATGGAGCCTATTTTAAAAAAAGGTGTATACTTAAGAGTCAAGATCTAATAAAATTAATAAATTTAACTGCTTCAAGGACGTTCTTATGTGAATCTAGCATAAAAACAAGCATGTGTGTGTGTGTGTGCTTAGGTGCAAGTATGTAATGATGGAGATGACTGGTGTGATTTGGTGAGACTGCCTTTATTCAAACACAGATGCCAGTAGTTTTATTCACCACAGTTTTTGTGCCATCAGTGCAGATGTCAATATGGACGCCCTGAAAAGACCTAAGAGAACCCATCTTTTGAGAAGCCCTATTCTATAAGATGGCAAAATTCCAAATTCCTTTCTAGTCCCATCTATATCTTTAATCTTCATACTTTGATCCTCACTGAAAGGGACACATTTCCAAGGGGAATCTGTCCTGGGATGAAATTGAAAGGATCACATCCATTAGTGAGAAAGTACTTTTCCATAGCCTTTCAAATTATACTCTTAAGGACCAGCTCCATTGCCTTAGGAAACAACAAAATTCAAGGTCTTCTCAACCTTCTCACCTATCCCCACTCTGCTCTTTATGACAGTGCTGAAGTTTGATCTAACTTTCTCCCCAAATCCATGGACTACAAATGACAGGGCTGCAGAAAAATAAAAAGAGCTCCAAAATAATAAAAATCCATGCCCAATTTAAACCTATAGAATTCTCCCATCTAACTATAGAGACTGAGACAGAGAGGAGGGGCATGTGCCAAATATTACCAGGGAAACAAAAGAAAAGAGACGACTAATAATTCAAGGTTCCAGCAAAGTCTTTTAAAATTCCCATTGTGTGGCTTTATTTATCTAAGAAGGCAAGTTCATAATAATATATTAGCATTTATTTCCTTTGTTCAGGAAATGCTAGACTTTAATTAAAGTACGGGATATCTGTCGAAGTGTTTTCTATACCAAACCCCACTGCAGCATGATGAGCAATCACTTGATCTCATGTCTAACTGGCCAAATGGCCAATCAAGACAGAGTGACTTCATAGGTTAAAAAAACAACAGCAACAACTATATGCTGCCTATAAGAGACTCACTTCAGCATTAAGGACACCTATACTGAAAGTGAAGGATGGAAAAAGATACTCCATGCAAATGGAAACCCAAAAGAAGCCTGGGGTAGTTATATTTATATCAGATAGAGTAGACCTTAAGCCAGATTGTAACAAGAGACATAGAAGGGCATTATATAATGACAAAGGGATCAACTCATCAAAATACAACATTTGTAAATAGTTATGCACCCAACATGAGAACAACTACACATATCAAGCAAACACTAACAGATCTGAAAGGAGAAATAGTTCCAACGATAGGAGGGGACTTCAATACCTCACTTTCAACCATGGATAGACCATCCAGATAGAACATCAACAAGGGAACATCAGCCTTAAAACTGCATATTAGACCAGATGGACATAACAGATATATGTAGAACATTCCATTCAATAGCAGGAGAAAACACATTATTCTCAAGTGCACATGGAACATTCTTCAGAGTAGATCATGTGTTAGGTCACAAAACAAATTTTAATGGATTTAAGAAGACTGAAATTATATCATGCATCATTTTCAACCACAATTGAATGAAACTAGAAAGTACAAGAGGTGTAAAATTCACAAATACATGGAGATTAAACAACATGCTCTTGAATAACCCAACATGTCAAAGGAGAAATAAAAAAGTATCTTGAGGCAAATGAAAATGGAAACACAAATACCAAAATGTATGTGATGCAGCAAAAGTAGTTCTAAGTGGGATGTTTATAGTGATAAATGCCTACACTAAGAAAAAATAAAGATCTTAAATAATAACCAAATTCACACTCCAAGGAACTAGAAAAGAAGAACATACTAAACCCAAAGTTAGTAGAAAGAATAACAAAGATTAGACTGGAAAGGAATAGCATAGAGACTAAAAAGACAATAGCAGAGATCAATGAAAATAAAATCTGCTTTTCAGAAAAGATTTTGAAAAATAGACAAATCATTAGCTAGACTAACCAAGAAAAAAAAAAAGACTCAAATAAATAAAATTGGAATTGAAAGAGGAGACATTACAAATGATACCACCCAAATACAAAGGATCACAAGAGAATTTAATGAACAATTATATACTAATAAATTGGACAATCTATGAGAAATAGATTAATTCCTAGAAACATATAACCTACCAAGACTGAATCATGAATAAACAGAAAAATCTGAACAGACCAACTACTAGAAAGAAGATCGAATCATTAATAAAAAAACTCCCAACAAACAAAAGTCCAGGATCAGATGGCTTCCCTGGTGAATTCTACCAAACATTTAAAGAAAAATTCCTACCAGTGTTTCCTAAACTCTTCCAAAAATGGAAGAGGAGGGAAAACTTCCAAACTCAATTTATGAGGCCAGCATCACCCTGATACCAAAACCAGACAAGGACACTACAAGAAAAGAAAGTTATAGGCCAGTATCCCTGATACACATATATGCAAAAATCTCCAAAAAAACTATTAACAAACTGAATTCAACAGTACATGGAAACAATCATACACCATAATCAAGTGGGATTTATTCCAGGATGAAAGGATGGTTCAACATTTGCAAGTCAGTCAATATGATACATCACACTAGTAAAACTAAGTATAAAAATCATATGATTATCTCAGTAGATGCAAAAAAAAAAAGCATTTGAGAAAATTCAACATCCATTTACGATAAAAACCCTGAACAAAAAATGTGTAGAGGGAACATACTTCAACATAATAAAGACCATATATGACAAACCCACGGCTAACATTAGACTCAATGGTGACAAGCTGAAAGCTTTTTCTCGAAGATCAGAACAAGACAAAGGTGCCCACTTCCGTCACTTTTATTCAACATAATACTGGCAGTCCTAGCCAGTGCAATTAGGCAAGAAAAAGAATTAAAAAGCCTCCAAATCAGAAAGGTAGAAGTAAAACTGTCTGTTTACAGATGACATATCATATATAGAAAACCCTAAAGACTCCACCAAAGAAAACTTAGAATAAACAAATTTAGCAAAGTTTCAAGACACAAAATCAATATATAAAAATAAGTTACATTTCTACAAACTAATAACAAAATATCAGAAAGAGAAATTACAGAAATAATCCCATTTACAGCTGCACCAAAAAGAATGAAATACCTAGGAATAAATTTAATGAAGAGTGCAAGAGGTCTGTCTATACACTGAAAGTTGTATAATACATTGATGAAAGAAATTGAAGACGACACAAATAAATGGAAAGATAGTTCATGGATTGGAAGAATCCATATTGTTAAAATGTCCATTCTATTCAAAGCAATCTACAGACTCATTGCAATCCCTGTAAAATTTCCAATGGCATTTTCCATAAAATAGAAAAAAAGCAATCCTAAAATTTGTATGGAATCACAAAAGACCCCAAATAGCCAAAGAATCTTGAGAAAAAGAACAAAGCTGGAGGCATCACACTTCCTAATTTCAAACTACATTACAAAGCTATAGTATCAAAACATTATGGGCCTAGCCTAAAAACAGACGCATTGATAGTGGAACAGAACAGGAAACCCAGAAACAAAACTCACACATATATGGCCAATTAATTTGTATCTAAAGAGCCAAAAATATACAATGGGGAAAGGACAGTCTCTTCAGTAAATGGTAATGGGAAAACTGAGTAACCACATGCAAAAGAATTAAACTTGACCCCTATCTTCCACCATACACAAAGATGAACTCAAATGAATTAAAGACTTGAACTTAAGCCCTGAAACCATAAAACTCAGAAGAAAGCACAGGCAGTAAGCTCCTTGACTTGGATCATGGTGATGGTATTTTTAATCTGATACCAAACCCAGCTTCCCTGCTTTGTGGTAGGCCACACATAGGCTTCATCAACTAATAAAGAATTTCTATCCTATCAATTAAATTACTAGGAGAAATAAAAAGCAGGCATTCTTCCATTTTTCATAATTTCTTACAATGGTCTAAACCTTCACCAAAAGGAAAGGTCACCTTACCATAGAGGTAGCTGCCACTTTAATTAAATTTAATAAATAAAAATTGGTGGTCACATTGCTTGCTTAGTCTCTTTATTCAAGACTGCCAAAGAGTACCTCCTAGAAAAAGCCTTCCCTGACCATCCCATCTCAAAGAGCACCCTCTCTCTCCCAGACTCTGTCCCATGCTCTGCTTTATGTATCTTTTTTAGCACTCACCACTGTCATAATAATTTTTAAATTTTCTTTCTTTCGCAGTAAAACAAACTCTATGAAGGCAAGATTGATTCTTTTGGTCTTATTCAACAGCAATAGAACAATGCTAGTGCTTCTAACAACACAATAATGGATGTTCAGTATATCTTTGTTGAATGATTGGGAGATTCATTTATTCTACTTATTCAAAATAGTCAATTATTTACTGTCATAGCTCTACTAATCCTTTAATTGTTTGCAAATTATTGACAACTAGATAAAAAAAGCTACAAGATGAGATACATAGGAGCAACTACCAATTCATGATTGATCTGAAATGAAAGTAAAGCATCCTAAATGTGTATGCGTATCAATGGGAAAATTAGATTTGATTTATAGAAATATAATTTGCAGGGATGATTTTGTGCATTTTTAATATGTAAGTCAAGGCACTGATGGTATTTTCTTATGCTTTGGTAAACTGAGTCTGGGCCCTCTTCCAGTGGACATGGACAACTTCCAAACCCAGAGGTACATTCTGAACCCATGGTCAACACTCTGAAGTCCAGTGAGTATGGAGCCCCCATCCAGACTCTGGCTGTGGTTTATATCTAATGTTAATGATCAGCAGCCCCACCCCCCTACAATGGGTATAACAATTTCTGCCACACTCCTAAGGTTCAAGGTCACCAAAAGAAGCAACAATCTTGGAGTTAGGCACTTTTCCTTAGTCTTCATCTTCTTTTGTCCAACATCAGACTGGGGACAATATATATTTTACCCAAACCAGAAAGAGTTTTGAGCACATCTTACTTAAATGAACCAAGCTGTGGAAGCTCAGAAAATTAATTTGCCTGATGTCACTCAACTATCAAGAGGGAAACTTGGGCTATTAGAATTAAAAGGAACATTTTAGTCCTATTTGCCAATCTTTTTCATATTATTGTGTACATTGAAAATTCTCCGTGGGATGCACTGGGATCAGACAAGAGGAAATAAGCAAAACATGCTGCCCAGATTTTGCCCAGTTGCCCCAAGAGCAGAAGGGTCAACCTATGACCATGCCCATACCTATCCATATCCATTTGCAGTACCACCAGGTGCCAGCAAGCATACCCGTTGAGAAGGTCTATTCCTCTCCTCTTACGTTATGATTGAAAACCGCAAAACAAGAGAGGGAAGCAGTTTGCTTAAAGCAATATAACCAATTTGTACCAGAACCAGAACAAAAAGCTAGTGTCCTGACCCCACCACAGTGCTTTTAACAACCATGATGGTGGTGACAACAGCAACAGCGAGACCCGGAGAGGTTGAGAAAATCATTTGCATGAAGTTACAGAATTAGAAAGTGGCTGAGATTAAAACCCAGGTCAATACCTCACTGCTGTTTCTGTAACGCTATTTTCCCTTGTGTAGACTAAGTGTATTTTATGGTATTCTAATTACTTTTAAATGTTTATTACCTTTCAATGAAAATTATTTCATCACCTGGGACATTTCATTCCTTTGGTTCTCTATATAAACATGAATTGACTGTACATCCAAAATACATACAGCAAAGCAAAACCTTTTTGGATGAAGGTGGCTTCAGCACACCCATTTGCAGAAGGAGAAATTGAGACCTAGTTAAAATCAAGTCCATATACAGAGTACCATGGGAGAAATCAAAGATAAAGGCCTGATTCCAACTCCTATGGCTTCTCAGGAAATCATAACACAGAATAACAAATGACTTAGAAAAAGTGAATGATACTGTCTTAGGAAGCATTTTATGAGCAAATAATAAAAAATAATGGTTAACATTTAATGAATTCTTAGTATGTGCCAAGCATTCCAAGCATCTTACAAGCATTAACCAATACAATATTCAAAACACCCCTACAAGGGGGAAAATATTATTATCCTCATTTTATGGGTGAGGAAATTGAGGCACAAATTAATTTGCCCACTGGGGAACACCCAGTAGGTGGCAGAGTCAGGGTTTAAATAGAAGATATCTAGCTTGTAGTCCACAGTTTTTAGCACCATGCTAGTCTACCGACCCTGTGAGACCCAAAAGAACCACCACGATTTTGTGCAGGTATCAGCCCAGAATTAGGCATAGGCCTCAGCTGCTGGCAAGAAGGTTCAGGCTCGGAGGGTGCCTGGTGGTTTTCTCTTCTACTTCACTAAGTTTCTTCCCTGCCCTTTGGGGGCCCTTCATTGAATCAAAATAATGGGGGAAACATCTGTGAAAGAAGTTTGAGCCAGAAAGTGGTAAAAATGTACTTACAGAACTTATTAACCTGGTTGTTTCCAGCATCTGAAAACCTCAGAAGGCAATACTGGAAGGCAGCCTGAGCTATTCAGAGAATAAATGTTCATTTCCGATTTCTCGTTTAGCAGTTTTTTTCCAGTAATAAAATAATCAAGGCTCTTTTTTTTCCCTAGGAAAAGGATGTTTTCTATATATCAATTATATTAACACACTACTTCAATTAAGCCATCATCTTTGTTTCAATTAAGACATCAAGTAAATCTCCATTTCAATTTAGCCATTTCTCTTAAAATCTTCCCCCACTGTGTTTGTCAGGCAGTAAACAGTCTGAGAGAGCAAACGTCTCCAACAGTGGTGAAGCCCCTGTGGAAAGTGCCTTTAGAACAGCAGAGACCACTAAAGGGCTCCCCGGTTAAAGCAAAGGGCAACCAGAACACTCCAACGTGGACTCCACCTGCAAAGCTGTTCAAGTGGTACCCGGAAAGGGTGCTCCAATAGGCTGCTATAAGTAAGAAGTTGATTCCATTTTCCACCATATTTTAGATTAGCCCAGAGTGAACAACATACATTTTTGCCAAAGGGTTAACATGCCCCTAAAGTTATTAATAACAACCAAAACAGAATTTAGGAAAGGTATAATCCAGACCGGAGGCTAAAACCCAGTGTGTTATAGCATTTGTACACACCAACACAGAGAATATGGTAGGCAAAATCCAAAATCTCTCTATATATTCTGAAACGATGGTAGCTTTCTGTGTCCCACACTGCTCAACCCTAATGGTCCAGATCGCCCACAAATGACGTTTCTAGTTGTCCATGAACTTAGGGATTTTCCCAGAACCTAAAGGGCCTGTAATAAGAAAGCAGAATCACAGCCATGCCAAGCTCGGGCAACAGTAGCTTCTGCAGGACTTTGGGACTGGACCAGCTCTGGGTTTGAAGCAAAAGGGGCTCTGATGAGACTACTAACTGGCTACAAGGTGTTCCTAATTTGAAAGTTGTAAGTAAAGAATGTCTCCAAGTCACAGCCTCTAAGTCTAATGTCACCCACCACGCTATGGCACTGCGTTCTTCCAAGTAATACAAGGTCAACGAGAACTCTGGCAGCACGTGTGCCCCCCTGCAAGACCCCAGGCTCCTGGCTCTGAAAGACTTGGAAAGAGCACAGCTGGGGATCTTCCATCCCGGTGCTGTTTCCAGCAGCTCGGTGCGGAAGCACCACCTTTCTGGCTTGTAAACTGAGAATACTGATCCAGCCCCCGTGAAGAGACATTA
Organism: Herpailurus yagouaroundi; assembly: GCF_014898765.1. Classification (NCBI taxonomy): domain Eukaryota; kingdom Metazoa; phylum Chordata; class Mammalia; order Carnivora; family Felidae; genus Herpailurus; species Herpailurus yagouaroundi. The sequence continues at coordinate 16,103,873 of NW_024412426.1, forward strand.
CCTAAGAAACCTCCCTTCCTTATGAAACCTTCAAGGAGAGAGTATTTTACAAGGAAGTCCACAGTCTAAAAATAAAAACACAACTATACCGCAATGAGGCTGAAATCTAGTAATCATGAACACTGCAACCTACCACACAGGTACTTGTGCCGAGACCTTGGGCTAATAGTGAATTAATAGTTACCAGTTTTCCAATAGACCTATCTTTCCATTTCTGTGTGGAAAGCATGTTCAGGCACCTTTCCAAGGCCACCACTATGGCTGTCATTTGGAAAGTCTCATTTCCTGTACCCTGAATATGCAGCTCTACCCACCCCCTCTGGGGTGGCCCCCTTGCAGGCTTGGCACAACCCCGTCCCAGCATCAGTATGTCCTTGAGTATTAGGAGCCCATTTGTTCCTCCTGAGTTAGACCCCAGGTTGTGTTTACTGGGGAGACAATCAATGCCGTTTCCAGCAGAGCTAACCAATCGTCACCTGCTCACTCAGGCGGCAGTTCTCAGAATAGGCACTGGGACTCCCAGAGAGGTTGGGGAGAAGTCTTATGCCAGCTGTGGAGCCCAGGATGCCCACCTCCAAGCACCAGTTTTAAAACAATGGCAGAAAGAGTAGGCTGTCATGATAGGAAATACTGTCCTTCTCTCTTCTTTGGCCTTCCTGATCTATTTCCAATAACCTCTTTTGGGGGGCCACCCTCCTCCAACCTTCAGTGTTCAAAGGGACTGCCAAATGCTGAAGGGACTGAGTTCTCATTCTCCAAAAGGTGGTTTTTGGTAGGAACCATACTTGGAAGAAAAACAAAATATGACTGGTTTTCCTTGAAAAATGAAGGGAGACCCAGGACAGGTCATTGAATTAAATATTTAAGAATTTTGGAGCAAAAAAAAAAAAAAAAAAAAAAAAAAAAGATGAATTGGCCTTAGCTAAAGACACAAATAGTTTTCTTTCCATTTTTCCTGTGACTTTACTTTGTCTATGTGAACTGTCAACCAATGACCATGGGAAAATTTCTCACATACCAACCGGTTCTGGATAAATGCAAACGTCTTTGTTCTCAGAGCTCACCTTTCTCTTGGAGAGTTGCCTTTCCCCAGCTAGCTTGAGACTTGCCAATTTGACACAGGAATTTCAATAAACACCACAGAGGATTGCACTGCTTATTTTCCTGAAGAGTCCCAGATCACAAAGAAGCCTTTTTTTTTTTTTTTTCATCCTTCTGCCAATATACCTCACATCCAGGGCTACTGCTCCCACCACAGGACTCGGGCCACCATTGAGTTATTTACCTCAGTGAGATACCTAAGATGGTTTCACATTCTTTAGCTGGACAATTTTAGGGACTGAGGGATATATCATGTTTTGGCTCCTGTACAGAGGCAGTATTTCTAGACACATCACATCATCAGGAGATTTCTATCTCAACAACAGATTACTGTAATGTACTTAGCTATTAGAGCCTTTACTGCTATAATGAATAAGACATGATTAATCTGAGCTATAAAAAGAAATTATAATAAAAACCATAATCTCTTACATTGGTGTAAGCTTTCCTTTCCTTTTTAAAAATGTTTGTACACAATTTTCACACAAGCTCAACTATTTTATCTATACAAGAACCTCGGGGAAAAGGAAGCAGAAATATCATTACTCAACTATTAACCTTTTATAGGTTAAAAATGAAGAGACAAAGAAACTGAAAAAAGTGACCCAAGTCTCCTTTTATCAGTGGTAGAGTTTGACAAGAACCAGACCACCTCATGAATGATTTTCTGCCTTTGGCTATGACCTGTGCTCAAGTTCAGGGATCCCGGTACGCCTCTATCATACTTCCCAGGAAATCCTTTGGCCTTGTTAACCAGGGAGAAATTCCAAGACAGGAAGGCTTCAGTCCAGGATCCCGCTGGTTAAATAATACCTCAGTCCATGCAACCCTAGGAGGCACCAGAGCAGAGATGGGGCCCGCCCTCCCCCAATGCCCCTGTGCCCCTGTCCTTCCCACTATCTGGTAGAATTCAAGAAGCCTAGCATGTAGGTAATTTAGCAGCCTGCTGTGTTCTCAAACAACGGCCCGTAAACAATGATTGGCCAATTTCATTCTAATCTTCCCAATTTTGCTCTAATTAAAATCAAGCTGTAGCTTTCAAACAGTTTAATTAAGGCTGATTGGGAAAAATGGGGAGGGGAGACTCAAGCTTAGAGGAGGAGGACTGGGTCACTGCTTGGCGAATCTCACAGTGTCCATTTGGGACTTGGGGGATTGAAGAGGGCACTGAGGGCAGTGTGTTTGTAGAATCAATGTGAAATACAACACACTCATTGGAATGAAGGGCCAGTGAATCTGTGAGACCAGAATCAACTGAAAGGGGAGCTAAGATCTGTGTTTTCCCACTCAGAAACCTCAGCTCTGTTCTGACCTCCCAACCTGCTCCCCACAGCTCATCTGTTCGACTGTGGATAAAATGGCTCTGCTCACTACTCTTTGCCTCCCGTCGTGCGTGTCTTTGCTCAGCAAGCTAACAGCCCGTGCCATGCTTCTCCCCAGCAAATGTCCATGGGCTTCCCATTATCTACTTAACTCTAAGAGAATTCCCCCAGACTGGCAGCTCCTTCCACTGTTCTACAAGTTTATTCCTTTTGCAATGAGATAGCCCTTCTGGAATTTGGGTGTATTTACTTCTTATGTGAACTGATCTTTGGACTAAGTATTTTTTGTTCCTTCAATAGCTTCTAGATTCCTAGGCTCTTATGCTAAAACTTCTCTGCATGCAATCTAGCTTGTTAATGTGTTTCTTTTTAAAGATGGCAACCAAAATTAAACACAATTCAGTAGCTGTGTTCTGAGCCATGGAGAGTATAGGATACAATTTCTGAATACATCATTATCATCATTGTAACTATCATCATTGTGTCTATCTACTGAACCCTTATGTTACCAGTCATGGTAGTGGATGCTTTACATAGTTTTAAATCATCACCACCACCTTATAAATATCAGTGTGGCAGATTGAATCTTCATTCTCACCTATTGTAGAATGCCCTTTGATATGTGACTTCACAGTACCCATCACTCATACAGATGGACCTCATTTCCCTTCCCCATTGACACTGGACTTGGCTATGTGGCTTCACTCTGGACAAACAGATATGGACAGAAGTGACCAGGCACCAACACTGGGCCAAGACCTAAAAAGGCATTGCATATTTTTTTCTGGCCGGCCGGCCTGCCCTGGCCATGAGCACTGCTTCCCCCACTTAGTGGCAAGTGCTTCTCTTTCAACCTGAGACCCGTGATAAACATCATTGGAGAAAACACCACATGGCCCCCTTGCAGACCTGTAGCCTGAAGCATACTAATTCAGTCAACCTCCAGATACATGAGCGAGAAAAATGATATTGTTTGAAGCTGAATATGGGGGTTATGTTTAAGTCCATAATTATGGCAGTAGTTAACTGATACACTGATATACACCACAACTTTAGTCCTATTTTATAGCTGAGCTAGCTGAGGCTTAGATAATTTAAGTATCCTAGTCAAGGACACAGAGCTAACCAAAAGAGTGAAGATAGTCTATGATCTTTCGTGTGTGTGTGTGTGTGTGTGTGTGTGTGTGTGTGTGTATGTAAAGGAAATATATTTCCTTTGTTAACACACCTGAATATTTCATTCCTTTTTTGTTTTAGTAGTTGTATACTAAATTCATTTAAATTTTTGTTATTTTTTTATTGAAATATAGTTGGCACATTTGCATTCCTTTAAAAAATTTTTTTAATATTTATTTTTGAGAGACAGCATGAGCATGGGAGGGGCAGAAAGAGAGGGAGACACAGAATCCAAAGAAGGCTCCAGGCTCTGAGCTGTCAGCACAGAGCCTGACACAGGGCTTGAACTCACAAACCATGAGATCATGACCTGAGCCAAAGTCGGACCCTTAACTGACTGAGCCAATCAGGTGTCCCGCATTCCTTTTTTTGAAGAAAGTATTCTTGGCTAAACAGTAATCTTATGGCCAACCAGAACCCCACGTTTTTTCCAACCCGATTTGTTTTTGTTTCTGTCTTAACTGCTGAGCCAAGCCACCTATATCTTACATTTGTGAACTTGACATTTTGAACTTAAATCTTGGGCTTTGCACTTCACCACCTTATTGCATTCCATCCCTCATGGCAGACTGGAAAGTGTTCTCTAAGCTATTTCTACTTTCTCCTTGGGTTCACAGATACACAAATTTCCCCAGCTTCCTCTGCATTTAAATGTAGTCATGTGAATGGGTTCGGGCCAGTGGAATGTGAACCCAGGCCCAACTCATTAGACCTTTCTCTCTTTCCTTGTTTACCAGGACCCAGAGGAGGACACTGAGACCCTAGATGATGACAGAGTGACTACATGGACAGAGTCTTAATCTTGAATGATTTCATGAAGCACTCTCCTTTTAACCATCTCATAAATTGCACTGGACTTGAGCAATGAATAAATGAATAAATAATTAAATAAATCTCACTGAGATTTGGGGACTGTTTATTCCAGCAGTTAACCCACTCTAATACCTTGATCATGCTGATCCCCTATTCCAGCCTGGCAAAAGAATCTTCACTCTTGATTTTATTGCCAGTCTTGATAAGGGTCTCTTTCAATTACCTGATTTTATTGTCTATGTGGTCAAGCATCCATGCTTCCATTTCTCCTCAGCTCAGTAACATTCCCATATGGATCTCTCTTTTTCTTGTTTTCTGAGTCTATATGAAAATGGTGTTAGTTCTGAGCCCTTGACTTTTATGCTGTAGGATCATAGTGTGTGAGTCCTGCTCTAAGGGAAAAGTACCTGTCACTGTGAAAGATTTACTTTGAACTATCTATAACTATAAAATCAATGAATAGATTAATTCAGGCTATAGTTAGGGAGAAAAAAAAATGTGGGTTTTAAGTGATAAATTTGATTAATGTATGGAAACTCAGTAAAAAGAATTTGATAAAGACTGCCCCTCCTTTCTTTCCTCTTTCTCAATTAAACTCTCTACATTTTCTCTTTTTCCCTCTTCTCAAGATTCCCCATTCTATTGTTTTCCATATTTACTCTCAGGAGACCCCTCACAAAGAATAATGCACTTACCTTGAAATAAACCAAACTGTGCTTTTAGTTATCACCAAATAGTCCTGATAAAGAAAATCCTATTATTCTACCCATTTTACTGATGAGAAAAAATTAAGCTCGATTAAAGACAACTTGTACAAGTTCACACCAGAAGTAGCAGGACTAGAATTTAAACCTATACAGTATGATTCTAGAGCTGGGAGCCTCAACCACTTGTTTTCTCCTTCCATCTAATTCAGTCCCAGAACATGCTACTCATACTGAGGGGTTTCATTCTCTTATTATATCCTTAACATGTGGCAGACATGGTACCAGGAACCGGAGATAAAAGGATGAAATAAAACATATTCTTTGCCTGAAGGAGGTCAGAGCCAAGAGAAGAGCAAGTAAAGACATATAAGTAAATAAATACACAAAATAAGTTATACAGCAGAAATATGAACCTATCAATGGGGAATCATAAGTAGGAATGACCAACTCTCTTGCAGGAACCAAAGAAGACTTCATAGGGAGTTGACATTTAAGTGGGCTTGAGAGGTGAGTAGGAAGAGAAAGATGGAAGGAGTTTTGTGGGAAGTGGGAATGAGACATGGAAAGACACATGGCATCTGAAGGAGTCTTCTGTATCTGGGAAAATGTGTACCTGTTCAGTGAGACTGGAACAAAGGACAGCAGGAAGAAAGTGTGCAGCACAGTCAGCAGCCCAGGGTCAATGTTCATTGGATATTTGTCAAAAGAGGGAATGTATGGATTTGGAAGGGACTCTCATGCCAAGAAAATGTATTTGGGTTTTATCCTTTGGGCACAGAAAGACCAGCAGAGGACCTCAGACAGATTGGACTGGAGAAGACAGAAAACTACAAGCGGGAAACAGTGAAGCCAGGAGAAGAAAGAGGAAGCTGGCTTTGAAAGACAGCTCTGAGATGGAAGTCACACAACTCAAATGCGGGGAGGGGATGAGGAAGAGGTGGGAGTTACAGTGCCCGGTGGCTGTGACATTCCAGCTGCCATACCAGGAAGCACAGCAAGGAATACAGGAGACATAAGTGTCATAGGAAACATGATGAGTGCAGTTCTCGCTACGATTTTACCACAAACCAAATCTAGGTGCACAAAATCAGATCAAATGGGAGGTAGCTGCAGTTCCTTGAAAAGCTGAGGAAAAAGTTAGGATTTTTTCCCTCTACGTGTAACTTGGATGAAAAAATCTGTATTCTCCGACCATAAGCCCAGCACATATTTCCAACTTTTCTTGAAGTAATGATGCTTCAGTTCCAGAGAAAAGTCACCACATCTTCTGAGGCGTGCCTGCGCCCTAGAACCCCCATCAGTAACCTTCGAAAACTGCCTAGAAAGCAAGAAGTTAAAGAAGTCTGTAGGGAAGAAAATGCCTGATCTGAGAAATTCCAGCATGGTGAACTCATAGTGGTCCATGACAAAAGCCTTGAGTGCTTTGAGAGATGAGCAAGCAAGCAAGCTCTCTGGGAGCCAGAAGTGGAAGAAAATCTTACATCAAAGTAAATTTCTGATCTTTTCCTTATGCAGAAAGATGGAAAGGTGGACTTGGGCAAAAGAAACAAGGATGGTTTGAGAGAAATAACATCGAGAAGGGGAAGGAGAAAGAGAACTTCTGGAGGGAAGTTACACGGTGCTGACAAGTCTAAGAATCAGGAGAATAATCATCTCCAAATATCTAGAGACCTATTGTGAAGAAGAGGCATTTAGACTTATTGTCAAGAAATAAGAAAGCAGAGTCAGGACCAATAAGTGAAATTGTGCAGAGAGAGACTGATTCAGTTCCAGAAAGGTCTTTCTAGAATTTGGGGCTAATGAATGGAAATTGGCTTCAGTGAACACGCAGGACTGGGTGTGCTCAAGCCAAGCCTGGCCGACAACCTCCATGGGGATTTGTAGAGTGGTTGTCTGCAATGGGCAGGAAACAGGTGGTCTCTCTTTTTTTTTTTTTCATTTTTTAGTATCTATTTATTTTTGAGAGAGAGAGACAGAGAGCACAAGTTGGGGAGGGGCAGAGAGAGAGGGAGACACAGAATCCAAAGCAGGCTCTAGGCTCTGAGCTGTCAGCACAGAGCCCGACGCGGGGCTTGAACTCACGGACCGTGAGATCATGACCTGAGCCAAAGTCAGACACTTAACTGACAAAGCCCCTCAGGCACCCCAGGAAACAGGTGATCTTAACATTTCCTTCTAAGTCACATATTCAAATATCACTGGGTACCAGTCTGCCACCCCATGCCCTCAGGCCTCTTTCAGACACTGCCTTTTCAGCTTGGGCCTTGTGTCCCAGGCCAGCCACTAAATCTGTGGTTCCTAGATTTAGTCTCCTGACCCACAGGCATCAACATGGACACTGCCCTACTTAGTGGTAACAGAAGGCAAAACATGTACTATCAGCCTCGACAGCCACGTCTCTTCTATTGATTTGAGCATGAGTTTCCAGATGACAGAGGCTGACATTCATGGACTAGCACAGTCCCCCCTCCTCTCCATCTTTACCAGACACACAGCTTAGAACATATACAGAACCAGCCGGGCAAAGGCTGGCTTACTGTGCTACAGTTTACCCCGTTACTAGTAAACCAACTATGCAGCCCATGTTGAGGGATCATTACATGAGGGTGTTTACATGCTTCTGTGGATCCAGGAGAACTCACTCCCCAAAGAGTCTTCCTTCCTGTCCCTCCTCCGTCACTAGCAGGTCCCCAGGTAAAGCACAGGCTCTCCTGGCACACCAGGACAATGAGAACTCTCCCAGGCACAGGGGCTGATAATGAAGGGCGGTCCAGCGCTGGTCCTGGCTACCTCATTTTTCTCCAACCAGGGCCTCCTGCCTGGCCAGTGAGACTTTTTGTTCACTCTGGCTCACTGTGACATCCAGAGCTTGTTCGTTCTTTGCAGCAAGAGGGAGAAAGAGGCGCATTTCTAGGCTCAGGGAGGATCCTGTTACGGTGGCAGAAGCAGGGAGCATTAAACAGGTGCAGAGGTGGAAAAACATCAGGCAGAGGGAGCTGTGCCAGACCCTTCCATCTTCCTCGAACCACGCCCCATGTGGAACAGCCCTCATCTGCCCACAGCTACCCCTGTAAATCCCAAAACTGCCTTGGGAGCCCCAGCCTCCAGGTCTCTTTCTTTTCCATCTTTGGTGTACTGTGGATGCACACCAAAGGATATGCCACTAGTGTCATTGTAAGGAACTCCAAATTTACAAAGTATCCTAATAAGCAGAGCTTATTTGCATCACCAGAGTTTTTTTCTGGCTTTATGAAAATATCCCTTGAAATGTAAGACATTTCCTGGGGCGCCTGGGTGGCGCAGTCGGTTAAGCGTCCGACTTCGGCCAGGTCACGATCTCGCGGTCCGTGAGTTCGAGCCCCGCGTCGGGCTCTGGGCTGATGGCTCGGAGCCTGGAGCCTGTTTCCGATTCTGTGTCTCCCTCTCTCTCTGACCCTCCCCCGTTCATGCTCTGTCTCTCTGTCCCAAAAATAAATAAACGTTGAAAAAAAAAATTAAAAAAAAAAAAAAAGAAATGTAAGACATTTCCTAGTGGATACATGTGTTTATAAATCAGTAGCCACCTGGTCCTCAAGTCAGGAGCTATAGATTTACTTAACACTGGATTTTTATAAGCCATTGCCAGGCAAAAAAACATAAGATGCTGCATTTTGGAATGGCATTAAGTGTCCCTCCAGTAGAGGATTAGATTTACAGAAATTTAATTTACACTGCAACCTTATAGAAATATGCCAGCAGTGGAGAGCCTACACATACAGAATTTGCTGTGGGTGAACTGTTTCAGGAAGATTCATCGGCAGCTTCCTCTCACTGAGGGTTCCCCAGAGCCCAGGCGCAGATGGAGAACTCTGGTGGAAAGAGGACTACAGGATCTCTGAGTGAGATGGCCCCACTGAGCCCCCTGAGGCCCATCTTCTGAGTCCCAAAGATCTGCCAGAATATGCCACATGGAATGGCAGGAGGGGCAGAGAGCACAGGTGGCTACAACTGGGGGTACCATTTCTCTGGGAGCATTAAGAATCCCAGGCTCAGGGGAGGAGTCAACATGGTGGAGAAGTAGGGTACCCGAAGTTCCCTTGTCCCCCAAACACAGCAGTGTTGAGGCCAGAAGACTTGGAAGTCCAGGAATATGGACTACAGGGTGACAGAAACATCTCCAGGCATCCACAGGAACAACTTGGACGGCCATAGGCGCATGATTGAGAACTGGGAGAGATAAAACAGGTGGCGAAGGCATGGAAGGGAGGGATCCTCTTCTGTGGGGAGACCAAAAGAAAAGAAAGAGAGGCTGTGGAAGTGTAGGGATTGTATTTGGACAAATGTAGCAATTGTATTTGGACCAGGGAATGGAAAAAAATGAAGAACCAATTTCTAACCTGTTCTAGGGTTGCAAGGCTTTCTCTGTACTGGGGCCACCCTGTTTCCATGCCTGGGAAGGAGGGGAGCCAACCCCAGGCTCAGCAGCAAGCTCAGAAATGCAGTCAGAAAGAGCAATCTCCTCCCTTGAGTGCTGTGGGAAGAAGGTAGATAGCCTTCAAGACAAAAGACCCTGCAGGACTCTGCCAGCCAGAGGCCCTTTGTCAGCTTGCTGGGCAGAGTGGCACTTCATTGGAAATGGGGTGGGGGGAGGGGGTGCAGAGCAGGAGTGGTGGGGTTTGAATCCCAGCCTAGTGCCTGGGAAGTACTGGAGACTGTGGAGCTGGAAAAACCAGCCTGCTTGTGCCTGCACAGCACTGTGAGGATGGCCTGAACAGAGTGATCTGGGACACTCAGTCTGGGGAGGAGAGACTGGGGTGTTGCCATTTTTCTCCCCATCACCAACAAGGTGGTGCTTCAGGGAACCAACAACAGGCCCATAGTGGAAGCAGGATCTGCCTACACCAAACCACGCCCCTCCTCCATGCCTGGTAACTGCATATCTACTGGAGCAAGATTGACACTGACCAACCAGACAGTCCCTCCTCCAGACCAGCATAGCCACTGGTTCCAAAGGACCATCAGATACCCATCCAGTGGTTTTGCATTTTCTGATTTGATTCTTGCTCAATTCTTATTTTATATATATATATATATATATATATATATATATATATATATACACACACACATATATATATGATGTATATATATGTATACATATACATACATACACATACACACACACACGTGTATATACAGACACACACACACACACACACATTTTTTTTCCTTCCTTTGCTACCTCTTATTTTTCCCTACTCTTTTCTAGTTGTTGGTTTAAGCAGACATTTTTAATCTATTCTTTCTACACGTCTTTTGTACCTCCTTCTTTATTTTCCTCTCTGTCTCTCTCTTGATTAATCCATATAATTTCTCTGATTCTCTGCCTGGTCAATTTTTTTCTCTCTTTTCTTTCTCCCCACCCCTGTCATTTCTGTCTTTGTATGTAATAAGGCTTCTTCCACCACCTCCCTTTTATTTTTTTTTATTTTTTTTTATTTATATATGAAATTTATTGTCAAATTGGTTTCCATACAACACCCAGTGCTCATCCCAAAAGGCCACCACCTCCTTTTATAATTTTTTCCAGGGTTACTTCAATGAACAAATCAAAGCACACCTGGTGGACAGTCCAAACCACCACTATGAGTAGGGAGATAAAACAACCAGAGTCACAACAACAGAGAGCATGCAACACACTCCAAAAACACCTCCTGAAGGGCCAGACCCTGGATAGGGTATGACCCCTTTTTAGGATAGTAGTACTAAATATGCAGGATATATAACAAGCTATTAAAACACATAAAGGACAGAAAACTAGCCAAAATGATGAAATAGAAGAATTCTCAAAAGAAATTCCAGGAAGAAATGATAGCTAGAAAATTGCTGAAAACAGATATAAACAATATATGTGATAAAGAATTGAGAGTAATAGTCATAAGATTAATAGCTGGGCTTGAAAAAAGCATAGAAGACAGCAGAGAATCTATTGCTACAAGAGATCAAGGAACTAAGAAATACCACAATGAATTAAGAAATGTTGTAAATGAGGTGCAAAATAAACTAGATGCAGTGACAGCAAGGATGGAGGAAGCAGAGTGGAGAATAAGTGAAACAGAAGATAAAATTATGGAAAATGGTGAAGCCAAGAAAAAGAGAGATAAGAAAATACTGGGCCATAAGGGGAAAATTAAAGAACTGATTCAATGAAATGTAATAATATCTGTATCATAGGAGTTCCAGAATAAGGGAGAGAAAAAGGCAGAAGGTTTACTTGAACAAATTATAGCTGAGAACCTCCCTAATCTGGGGAAGGAAGAAGACATTCAATCCAAGAGACACAGACAACTACCTTCAGATTCAATAAGAATACGTCTTCTCTACAACATATCATAGTGAAACTAGCAAAATACAAAGATAAAGAGAGAATTCTGAAAGCATCTAGTAGCAGGCCTGTCCACTGAAACTTGGCAGGCTAAAAGGGAGTGGCAGGAAATATTCAATGTGCTGAATATTAAAAATATGCAGCCAAGAATCCTTTATCCAACAAGGCTGTCATTTAGAATAGAAGGAGAGATAAAGACTTTCCCAGAAAAACAAAAACTGAAGAAGTTCATCACCACTAAACCAGACCTGCAAGAGATCCTAAGGAGGACTCTGTGAGTGGAATGCTGCAAAGACTACAAAGGACCAGAGACATCACCAGAAGCATGAAACCTGCAGATACACAATGACATTAAATACATATCTTTCAATAATAACTCTGAAAGTAAATGGACTAAATACCCCAATTAAAAGACACAGGGTAACAGAATGGACCTAAAGCAAGATCCATCTATATGCTGTCTACAAGATTCTCATTCTACACCTGAGGACACCTTCACATTGAAAGTAAGGGGATGGAGAACCAGCTATCATGCTACTACAAGTCAAAAGAAAGCTGGAGTAGCCATACTTATATAAGACAAATGAGATTTTAAACTAAAGGCTGTAACAAGAGATGAAGAAGGGCATTATATCATAATCATGGGGTCTATCTATCAAGAACAGCTAACAATTGTGAATGTTTATGCCCCCTATGCCCCCAACTTGAGGAACCAAATATATAAATCAATCACAAATATAAGCAGTCTTGTTAATAAGAATATGGTAATTGCAGGGGACTTTAATACTCCCCTTACAACAATGGCAGAAAATCAATAAAGAAACTGGACCAGATGGACTTGACAGATATATTCGGAACTTTTCATCCAAAAGCAGCAGAATACACATTCTTCTTGAGTGCACATGGAACATTCTCCAAGATAGATCACATACTGGGTCACAAAACAGTCCTCAATAAATATAAAATAACTGAGATCATACCATGCATATTTTCAGATCACAATGACATCAATCAGAAGGAAAAATGTGGAAAGCCTCCAAATGCGTGGAGGTTAAAGAACATCCTACCAAAGAATGAATGCACCAACCAGGCAATTAAAGAAGAAATTTAAAAATATATGGAAGCAAATTAAAATGAAAACATGACATTCCAAACCCTATGGGATGCAGCAAAGGCAGTCCTAAGGGGAAAATACATTGCAATCCAGGCCTATCTCAAGAAACGAGAAAAATCCCCAATACAAAACCTAACCATACACCTGAAGGAACTGGAAGCAGAACAGCAAAGAAACCCCAAAGCCAGCAGAAAAAGAGAAATAATAAATATTAAATCAGAAATAAACAACTGGAATTAAAAAAAAGAAACACCAGAACAGATCAATGAATCTAAGAGCTGGTTTTTTGGAAAAATAAACAAAATTGATAAACCCCAAGCTAGAATTCTTAAAAAGAGAAGAGAGATTACCCAAATAGATAAAATCACGAATGGAAAGATCCCAACCAACACCACAGAAATACAAACAATTATTAGAGAATACTATGAAAAATTATATGCCAACCAACTGGACAACCTGGAAGAAATGGGAAAATTCCTAGACACCACACACTACCAAAACTCAAACAAGAATAGAAAATTTGAACAAACCCATAACCAGTGAAGAAATTGAATCAGTTACCAAAAATCTTACAACAAATAACAGTCCTGTGCCAGATGGCTTTCCTGGGGAATTCTACCAGACATTTAAAGCAAAGTTAATACCTATTCTTCTCAAGCTGTTCCAAAAAAATAGACACAGAAAGAAAGCTTCCAGACTCATTCTATAAAGACACCATTACCTTTATTCCAAAACCAGACAGAGACCCTACTAAAAAGGAGAATTACAGGCCAATACCCCTGATGAACACAAATGCAAAAATTCTCAACAAGGGGAGGAGCCAAGATGGTGGAACAGCATGGAAGTTTTTTTGTGTCTGAGGTCCATGAAATACAGCCAGACCAACACTAAACCATCCTGCACACTTAGGAAACAGATCTCAGGATTAACATAACAATCTGCACAACCTGAACCACAGAATTCAGCGGGTACATGGCGCAGAGGTGAACTGGGGGAGAGAGAACCGCGGAGGGCAGGGAGCCACTTCTGTGTGCAGACAGAGGACAGAAATGGGGGGTGGGGGTGGAGGGACGGAGAATACAGGAAAAGCACTCCCCCCAAAAAGCAGCTGGAGAGAAAGTGAAAGTGGTAATAGTCGCAGGGACTGAACTAAAAAGGGAGAAAGGAGGAAGGAGAGGGTTTAAATTCCATTAAGACTATAAACAGGGTAGCACAGAGGTTGAAACTCTGCAGCTCCATACCTGGCGGAGCTCTGGTGAGAAGGGTGAATCCCCAGGAGCAGAGTGGAGTCCAGGGTCTTCAGGCCACAAGGGAAGAGCCGGTTCCCCTGCCGAGAGGACATCTGGTAGAGGCTGTGTGACTTCCCCAAAGACAAAGGCGCCAGTGGACCCAGGAGAACAACCACATTCACTGGTGCTGGAACAAGGTCGCTGGGGGTGAAGCCTGGTGACAGATGTGTGTTGTGATTTGCCATAATCCCTGAAATGCTGCTGCTACACTATCTTGTGAACTTCCCTTGGGGTGGGCTGGCACCCGGCCTCAGTCTCTGGGCCTCGGCAGCAGCATGGTCCCACAAACGTTCTTGGATGCGGCTGGCACCTGGCCATCGATAAGTGAGACCCTCCTGCAGAGGAGCAGAATGGGTCAAAGCCGCAGTCCCTCAGAACTAAGGGGTTGGGAAACACAGCCACATCTGAGATAAAACTCAGGAGGGAGGTGCTGCCTGGGGCTTGGTCATGGACAGTGTAAAAGCAAACAGTGGATGGAAGCTTAAGACAAGGGACAGGTGCATGATTGCTGATCGGGGAGAACAGAGTTCCAATACTAGAGACTGGGTAGCTGGGGGACACCATTTTCACAGCTCCCACACATGCGCATACACACCTACAAGCGCCACAACAACCCACCCCAGTAAGCTAAGCAGCGCCATCTAGTGGAGAATGGAGCCATTACACTAAGTCCTGCCCAACTGAGTCAACCTCACTCTTCAGGAACACAAGTCTCTCCACCTGCTTAGTATATGGACTATAAAGCGCTTCATAGTTTGACTTCTAGGGGAAAACGAAAGAATTTCTGTCATATTTCAGTCTGTTTGCCGGTGCATCTATTCAATTTTGGTTTTTTTTTTTCATCTCTTTTCTTTTTCTTAAATACAGAACGAGAAAAAATCATGTTTTATTTTCAATTTTTATTAAAAATATTTTTCTTTAATTTTTTTTACTTCTGTGTAAGTTTTTTTTTCAAATTCTCTTTTACTTCCATCAGTTCATTTTATTCTACTTCAGTGTATTCATTTTTTCAAATTTTCAAACGATTCCCTTTTTTTCTTTTCCCTTTTTTCTCTAATCTATCAAGCCTCTTTAAACACCCAGACCAAAACACACCTAGGATCTAGCATAATTTATTCGATTTTTGTGTGTGTGTGTTTGCTTTTAATTTTTTGATTTTAATATTTTTCTTTAATTTTAATTTTTTTACTTCATTAATTCCTTTACTTCCTTCAAAATGATGCCCCAAAGGAAAGAGCAGGAAGTAACGACAGCCAGGGATTTAACCAACATAGATAATAGATAATAATAGATAGATAACCAACATAGATAATAATACTAGCTGGAGTTGAAAATAGATTAGAATCCCTTTCTGTGGAGATAAAAGAAGTAAAAGCTAGTCAGGATGAAATAAAAAAACATTATAACTGAGCCTTGATCTCAAATGGATGCCACAGCAGCAAGGAAGGATGAGGCAGAACAGAGAATCAGCGATATAGAGGACAAACTTATACAGAATAATGAAGCAGAAAAAAAGAGAGAGACTAAGGCAAAAGAGCACGATTTAAAATTAGAGAAATCAGTGACTCATTAAAAAGGAACAACATCAGAATCATAGGGGTCCCAGAAGAGGAAAAGAGATAAATAGGGGTAGAAGGGTTAAGTGAGCAAATCACAGTGGAAAATTTTCCTAACCTGGGAAAACACACAGACATTAAAATCCAGGAAGCACAGAGGACTCCCATTAGATTCAACAAAAACAGACCATCAACAAGGCATATCGTAGTCAAATTCACAAAATACTCAGGAAAGAAAAGAATCATGAAAGCAGCAAGGGGAAAAAAAGTCCTTAACCTACAAGAGAAGACAGATCAGGTTTGCAGCAGACCTATCCACAGAAACTTGGCAGACCAGAAAGGAGTGGCAGGATATATTCAATGTGCTGAATCAGAAAAATATGCATCCAAGAATTCTTTATCCAGCAAGGCTGTCATTCAAAATAGAAGAAGAGAGAAAGTTTCCCAGACAAACAAAAATTAAAGGAGACAGTGACCACTAAACCAGCCCTGTAAGAAATTTTAAGGGGGACTCTCTGAGGGGAGAAAAGATGAAAAAACAAAAACAAAAAATAAATAAAGACCAAAAGCAACAAAGACTATAAAGGACCAGAAACTCCCAACTCTACAAGCAACATAATGGCAGTAAATTCATATCTTTCAGTACTCACTCTAAATGTCAATGGACTCAATGCTCCAATCAAAAGACACAGGGTAACAGAATGGATAAGAAAACAAGACCCATCTATATGCTGTTTACAAGAGACCCATTTTAGACCTAAAGACACCTTCAGATTGAAAGTAAGGGGATGGAGAACCATCTATCATGCTAATGGTCAACAAAAGAAAGCCAGAGTAGCCATTCTTTCTTTATTATTATTTTTTTAATGTTTATTTTTGAGAGACAGAGAGAGATCGAGCACGAGTGGGGAAGGAGCAAAGAGAAAGGAAGACACAAAATCTGAAGCAGGCTCCAGGGTCTGAGCTGTCAGCACAGAGCCCAAAGTGGGGCTCAAACTCACGAACTGTGAGATCATGAGCTGAGCTGAAGGTGGCGCTTAACCAACTGAGCCACCCAGGCACCCCTGGAGTAGCCATTCTTACATCAGACAATCTAGACTATAAAATAAAGACTGTATAAATAGGTGAAGAAGGACATTATATCATAAATAAGGGGTCTATCCATCAAGAAGACCTAACAATTGTAAACATTTATGCGCCAAATGTGGAAGAACCCAAATATATAAATCAATTAATCACAAACATAAAGAAACCCACTGATAATAATATCATACTAGTAGGGGACTTCAATACCCTACTTACAACAATGGACAGATCATCTAATAAAAAAATCAACAAGGAAACAATGGCTTTGAATGACCCACTGGACCAGATGGACTTAACAGATATATTCAGAACATTTCATCCTAAAGCAGTGGAATATACATTCTTCAGTGCACATGGAACGTTCTCCAGAATAGACCACCTACTGGGGCACAAATCAGCTCTCAATAAGTACAAAAAGATCAAGATCATACCACGCATATTTTCAGACCACAACGCTATGGAATTTGAAATCCACCACAAGAAAAAAATTTGGAAAGTAACAAATACTTGGAGACTAAAGAACATCCTATTAAAGAAGTAATGGGCTAACCAAGAAGTTAAAAAGGAAATTAAAAAGTTCATGGAAGCCAATGAAAATGACAACACCACAACCCAAAACTTCTGGGATGCAGGAAAGGCAGTCTTAAGAGGAAAGTATACAGAAATCCAGGACTTCCTAAAGAAGGAAGAACGATCTCAGATACACAACCTAACCTTACACCTTAAAGAGCTGGAAAAAGAACAGCAAATGCAACCCAAAACCAGTAGAAGACAGGAAATAATAAAGATCAGAGCAGATATTAATGCTACTGAAACAAACAAACAAACAAAAAACCAGTAGAACAGACCAATGAAACCAGAAGCTGGTTCTTTGAAAGAATTAACAAAATTGATAAACCACTAGCCACTTTGATAAAAAAGAAAAAGGACCCAAATAAATAAAATCAAGAATGAAAGAGGAGAGATCACAATCAACACAACAGAAATAAAAACAATAATAAGAGAATATTATGAGCAATTATACACCAATAAGATGGGCAATCTGGAAGAAATGGACAAATTCCTGGAAACATAAACTACCAAAACTGAAACAGGAAGAAACAGAAAATGTGAATAGATCCAAAACCAGTAAAGAAATTGAATTAGTAATCAAAAATGTCCCAGAAAACAAGAGTCCAGGGCCAGATGGCTTTCCAGGGGAATTCTACCAAACATTTAAGGAAGAGTTAAACCTATTCTCTTGAAGCTGTTTCAAAAAATAGAAATGGAAGGAAAACTTCCAGTCTCTTTTTATGAAGCCAGCATTACCTTCATTCCAAAACCAGACAGAGATCCCACTAAAAGGAGAACTATAGACCAATTTCCCTGCTGAACATGGATGCAAAAATCCTCAACAAGATATTAGCCAACCGGATCCAACAATACATTAAAAAAATGATTCACCACAACGAAGTGGGATTTGCACCTGGGATGCAGGGCTGGTTTAATATCCACAAAACAATCAATGTGATTCATCATATCAATAAAAGAGAGGACAAGAACCATACAATCCTCTCAATAGATGCAGAAAAAGCATTTGACAAAATACAGCATCCTTTCTTGATAAAAACCCTCAAGAAAGTAGGGATAGAAGGATCATACCCCAAGACCATAAAAGCCATATATGAAAGACCCAACACTAATATCATCCTCATTGGGAAAAACTAAGAGCTTTCCCCCTAAGGTCAGGAAAAAGAGAGGGATATCCACTTTTGCCTCTGTTATTCAACATAGTATTGGATTGCCTTTGCAATCAGACAACACAAAGAAATAAAAGGCATCCAAATTGGCCAGGAGGAGGTCAAACTTTCACTCTTAGCAGATGACATGATACTGTATATGGAAAACCCAAAAGATTCCACCAAAAACATGCTAGAACTGATTCATGATTTCAGCAAAGTTGCAGGATATAAAATCAATGCACAGAAATCAGCTGCATTCTTATACACCAACAATGAAGCAACAAAAAGAGAAATCAAGGAATCAATCCCATTTACAATTGAACCAAAAACCACAAAATACCTAGGAATAAATCTAACCAAAGAGGTGAAAAATCTATACACTGTAAACTATAGAAAGCTTATGAAAGAAATTGAAGAAGACACAAAAAAAATGGAAAAATATCCCATGCTCCTGGATAGGAAGAACAAATGTTGTTAAAATGTCAATACTACCCAAAGCAATCTACATATTCAATGCAATCCCTATCAAAACAACACCATCATTCTTCACAGGGCTAGAACAAATAATCCTAAAATTTGTATGGAACCAGAAAAGACCCCAAATAGCCAGAGCAATCTTGAAAAAGAAAACCAAAGCAGGAGGCATCACAATCCTGGACTTCAAGCTATACTACAAAGCTGTAATCATCAAGACAATATGGTACTGGCACAAAAACAGACGCTCAGATCAATGGAACAGAATAGAGAACCCATAAATAGACCCACAAACGTATGGCCAACTAATCTCTGACAAAGCAGGAAAGAATATCCAATGGAATAAAGACAGTCTCTTCGGCAAGTGGTGCTGGGAAAACTGGACAGTGACATGCAGAAGAATGAACCTGGACCACTTTCTTACACCACACACAAAAATAAACTCAAAGCGGATGAAAGACCTAAAGGTAAGACAGGAAGCCATCAAAATCCTCAAGAAGAAAGCAGGCAAAAACCTCTTTGATCGTGGCCACAACAATTTCTTACTCAACATGTCTCCGGAGGCAAGGGAAACAAAAGCAAAAATGAATTATTGGGACCTCATCCTGCACGGTGAAGGAAACAATCAGCAAAACTAAAAGTCAGCTGATGGGATGGAAGAAGATATTTACAAACGACATATCAGATAAAGGGTTATTATCCAAAATTTATAAAGAACTGATCAAACTCAACACCCAAAACACAAATAATCCAGGGAAGAAATGGGCAAAAGACATGAATAGACACTTCTCCAAAGAAGACATCCAGATGGCCAACTGACACATGAAAAAATGCTCAACTTCACTCATCATCCAGGAACAAATCAAAACCACAATGAGATACCACCTCACATCTGTCAGAATGGCTAACACTAACAACTCAGGCAACAAGAGATGTTGGAGAGGATGTGGAGAAAGAGGATCTCTTTTGCGCTGCTGGTGGGAATGCAAACTGGTGCAGCCACTCTGGAAAACAGTATGGAGGTTCCTCAAAAAATTAAAATTAGAACTATCCTACAACCCAGCAATTTCACTGCTAGGTATTTATCCAAAGGATACAGGTATGCTGTTTTGAAGGGGTACATGCACCCCAATGTTTATAGCAGCACTATCAACAATAGCCAAAGTATGGAAAGAGTCCAAATGTCCATTGATGTATGCATGGATAAAGAAGATGTGGTGTGTGTATGTATGTATGTGTGTATATTCAGTATTCCATACTGAAAAGTATGGAAATGTATATTACACACATACATACATACAATGGAGTATTACTCGGCAATCGAAAAGAATGAAATCTTGCCATTTGAACCTATGTGGATGGAACTAGAGGGTATTAGGCTAAGTGAAATCAGTCAGTCAGAGAAAGATAAATATCATATGACTTCACTCATATGAGGACTTTAAGATACAAAACACATGAACATAAGGGAAGGGAAGCAAAAATAATATAAAAACAGGGAGGGGGACAAAACATAAGAGACTCTTAAATATGGAGAACAAACAGAGGGTTACTGGAGAGGGTGGGAGAGGGGATGGACTAAATGGGTAAGGGGAATTAAGGAATCTACTCCTGAAATCATTGTTGCACTATATGCTAACTAATTTGGATGTAAATTTAAAAAAATAAAAAAAAAATCCTCAACAAGATACTAGCAAATCAAACTCAGCAGTATGTTAAAAGAGTTACTCACCATGATCAGGTGGGATTCATTCCTGGGCTACAGGGCTGGTTCAATATTCATAAATCAATCAATGTGATTCATCACATTAATAAAAGAAAGGATAAGAACCATATGATCCTGTCAATAGATGCAGAAAAAGCATTTGACAAAATGCAGCATCCTTTCTTAATAAAATACCTCAAGATGTCAGTATAGAAGGAACATGCCTTAACATCAAAAAAGCCATATATGAAAAGTCCAGTTAATATCATCTTCAATGGGGAAAAACAGAACTTTCCCCCTGAGATCAGGAACATGACAGGGATATCCACTCTCACCACTGTTGTTTAACATAGCGTTGGCAGTCCTAGCCTCAGCAATCAGACAACAGAATGAAATAAAAGGCATCCAAAGTGGGGCAAAGAAGAAGTCAAACATTCACTTTTCGCAGATGACATGATACTCTATATGGAAAACCTGTAAGACTCCACCAAAAAGCTGCTAGAATTGACACATGCATTTAGCAAAGTTGCAGGATACAAAATCAATTACAGAAAAGAGTTGCATTTCTATACACCAACAATGAAGCAACAGAAAGAGAAATCAAGAAATCAATCCCATTTACAATTGCACCAAGAACCATAAAATACCTAGGAATAAACCTAACCGAAGATGGAAAAGATCTGTATGCTGAAAAGTATGGAAAACTTATGAAAGAAATTGAAGAAGACACAAAGAAATGGAAAAACATTCCATGCTCATGGACTGGAAGAACAAATACTGTTAAAATGTCAATACCACCCAAAGCATTCTACACATTCAATGCAATCCCAATCAAAATTGCACCAGCATTCTTCGCAGAGCTAGAACAAACCTAAAATTTGCATGGAACCACAAAATATCCCAAATAGTCAAAGTAATGTAGAAAATCAAAGCAGGAGGCATCACAATCACAGACTTCATCCTCTACGACAAAGCTGTAATCATGAAGACAGTATGGTATTGTCACAAAAACAGACACAAAGACCAAAGGAAAAGAATAGAGAACGCAGAATTGGACCCACAAATGTATGACCAACCAACTACTCTTTGACAAAGCAGGAAAGAGTATCCAATGGAATAAAGACAGTCTTTTCAGCAAATGGTGCTGGGAGAACTGGACAGCAACATGCAGAAGAATGAAACTGGACCACTTTCTTATACCATACACACAAAAAACTTAAAATAGATAAAAGACCTAAATGTGAGACAGAAAAACATCACGACCCTAGAGGAGAAAACAGGCAACAACCTCTTTGACCCAGCTGCAGCAACTTCTTACTTGATACATCTCTGAAGGCAAGGGAAATAAAAGCAAAAATGAACTATTGGGACCTCATCAAGACAAAAAGCTTCTGCACTGCAAAGGAAACAATCAACAAAACTAAAAGGCTACTGATGGAATGGGAGAAGATATTTGCAAATGACATATGGTATAAAGGTTAGTATCCAAAATCTATAATGAACTTACCAAACTCAACACCCGAAAAACAAATAACCCAGTGAAGACATGGGCAAAAGACATGAATAGACACTTTCCCAAAGAAGACATCCAGATGGCCAACAGACACATGAAAAGATGCTCAACGTTATTTATCATCACGGAAACACAATTCAAAACCACACTGAGATACCACATCACACCAGTCAGAATGGCTAACATTAACAACTCAGGAAACAACAGATGTTGGCGAGGATGTGGAGAAATGGGAACCCTCTCGCACTGTTGGTGGAAATGCAAACTGGTGCAGCCACTCTGGAACAGTGTTGAGGTTCTACAAAAAATTTAAAATAGAACTACCCTATGACCCAGCAATAGCACTAGTAGGAATTTATCCAAAGGATAAAGGAGAGCTGATTCAGAAGGGCATATGCACCCCAGTGTTTATAGCACCACTATCAACAATAACCAAATTATGGAAAGAGCCAAATGTCCACCAACTGATGAATTGATAAAGAACATGTGGTGTATATACACAATGGAATACTAATCGGAGGTGAAAAAGAATGAAACCTTGCCGTTTGCAACAATGTGGATGGAAATGGAGGGTATTATGCTAAGTGAAATAAATCAGTCAGAGAAAGACAGATAGCCTATGTTTTCACTCATATGTGGAATTTGAGAAAGTTAACAGAATACCATGGGGTAAGGGAAGGGGAAAACAGTTTTAAACAGAGAGGGAGGCAAACCATAATAGATTCTTAAATACAGAGAACAAACTAAGGGTTGATGGTGGGGGGGTGAGGGTAGGAGAAAGCGGAAAATGGGTGATGGGCACTGAGGAGGGCACTTGTTGGGATGAGCACTGGGTGTTGTATGTAAGCAATGAATCACGGGAATCTACTCCTAAAGCCAAGAGCATACTGTATACACTGTATGTTAGCTAATTTGACAATAAATTATATTAAAAAGTAATAATAGGCGCCGCTGAGTAG
Organism: Herpailurus yagouaroundi; assembly: GCF_014898765.1. Classification (NCBI taxonomy): domain Eukaryota; kingdom Metazoa; phylum Chordata; class Mammalia; order Carnivora; family Felidae; genus Herpailurus; species Herpailurus yagouaroundi. The sequence goes on from NW_024412426.1 coordinate 16,126,773, forward strand.
CTCAGTTGGTTAAGCTTCTGGCTTCAGATAAGGTCATGATCTCATGGTTCGTGAGTTCAAGCCCTGCGTTGGGCTCTGTGCTGACAGCTGAGAGCCTGGAGCCTGCTTCGGAGCCTGTCTCCTTCTCTCTCTGCCCCTCCCTGCTCATGCTCTGATTCTCTCTCTAAAATAAATATTAAAAAATTTATATTAAAAAATAATAAATAAATAAATAAATGTTTAAAAAAAAAGAATCCCAGGCTAAAATTATGCATTTGATTCAATAATACTTAATAGTTAGATCTTCTATTGTATGGCTTGAGTTCTGGCTCTTCCTCTTACCAGATGCATGACATCCTGTAAAACGTAGTGTCTTCATCTGTAATATATGTATACAGACAGCATCTCCCTTGTAGGTTTCTCATTAGGATAATTGTACTATATATATATAGCTATATATATAATTCTATAGTTATTTATTAACATTAATATTTAATAATAGAATATTTTGCTTTCTTTCCAAAATTAAATAGAAATTTTGCCCAATGTCTGCACTCTCAGAACAACCTCTTTTCTTTGCCCCCTACCCACCTAATCCCATGGGGAAATCGGGGAGGTTGGTACGAGCCGGCTATCCTATGGTTCACACTCATCACTGTGTGGTCGATGCCCTGAGATCTCTGCTCACAAACAGTTCTTGTCCCTCAGTCACCTATGCCCTCCAGTCGACAGTCCCTCTGAGAGCTTCCCCCTTCTCACCGTCAGCTCTTGCGGAGCTCCACCAGAACTGGCCCATCTACAATATCCAGCGATGCCTCCTCCAGTGGCTTTGCTTAGGATTGGGCAGATCAGTCCAGCCAAGGTCACCAGCGGGCTCCAGTTGGCTCTACTTTGAGTCAGGGATGGATGGTGGGGATAGGAACCCTGCCTCTGACTCGGGTCCAGACCTTCATCTCTCACCCAGCTTGATGGTAATAAATGTGTTCTACTTGCCCTCAGCACCTTGTGAGTACACTCACCTGCTTCTAATCCTGGAAGAGGTGGAGGATTGGTGTGGGAACCACACTCCCCACACGCAGCACCCTGTGCCGCTTCAGAGACCCCACCTCCAGCCACCTGCTCCGGTGAATCTTCCTTGAGGGCAGAGCCCCCTGAGGCCTGGGCCACGTCTCTTTCATCGCTGTGTCCCCAGCACTTGTGGAGTGGCCAGAATACTCACATGCTCAGGAAATATGTGCTGAATGAATAAATGCCCTGCCACGTGCCATTCACTGTTCTAAGCAACACGGGACTGAAATAATTTTCTTGTGGGAGATGTGGGAAGCCCTGAGGTAGGATAAATGTGGCAGAAGCGGAATAAAGGAAAAAAAATGAGAATCCCTGACCCAGAAAAAGCTCTTCTCTTGAGGAGAAAAAATAAAAAAAGAAAAAGAAAAGGAAAAGACCACATGACGAGCCAGTGTCCCTGTCTGCCAGCATCTGTGTCGTGATGGTTTCTAGATGAAGCCTACCTCACTCATACACACGGCTCTAAGCAGCAATTCATTCATGAATAAAATTAATTATTTCTCGAAGCAAAAATTAATCCTCTTTTTCTCTGCCCGACTGACTCAAGATCTCACTACTAAATCTCCTCTGAAAACAAAACTGATCTTGCTTTTCTCCCCTTGGCCATCCTGGATTTTTCCCTTCATTTCTTGCACATATTTATTTTTACATTTTCTCTTCACAGACCATCTTTGTAATCTTGTTTCAAGCCAGGGTGGACAACCTGGGTATAGCCCTCAAAGACATAAAAACATTTGGGACGAGAGTCGTTTTGCCCTCGGGGAAACTGGAACTGGCATCCCGAGAATTCATTCTGACACAGCATCTATGGGCCAAATCTGTCCATCAATCATCGAGAATGTACTAAATGTCTTCTTCTCCCCAGCATGAAATGCAACCTTCTAACATGTCCTCCAGTGTGTGGACTGTCATTCAAACTGGACCACTGAACTCCTAGAAATCAGCAGAACCCTGGTTTCTCTCTTTTGTAGCCTGCCATCATACCCAGAATCATGTTTTGCCCAAAGGAGACTCTCCGTAAATACTTGTAAGAGGACCGAGTGAGCAAATACACAGTGTGGTAAACTTAACCTGAATTTGATTTTTTAAGCATAAATGATGCAGGATTTTCAGATGAACCAGTAGCTTTACTGGGCCTTAAAGCACTGCTTACCATTTTTTCACCAGGGGAACATTCATATCCCTTTTCTCCAAGGTAGAAATGGAAGGAATTGCATTTGGCTCTACCTTCTCTGGATACACAATTACTTCTACTTCATTTTTACCCGTCTCTAATACATGAGTAATCCGTGCCCCTCCAGGTGCGAGTGTTTTGAAATTGAACGCTGGAAGAAGCCAGTGCCTAAGAGGCCCTTTTGGTATTTTGGAGGGACAAGTCACGGCAGAAATAACATAGTGTCACAGAGCAGGTGAAGGAGAGACACAGTCACATGCTTCTTGACATCTACATTAAATACCTGAGCCTGGCTGCCTAGTTTCTAAACCACAATTTGTGCTCCCAGGACGTTGGCTACACTGCTCCCGTGCCCACCACAGCATTCCCCCAGCTCTCCACCTGGACAGTTTCCTCTCATTCATCAGAGTTTGGTCTATACTTTCCCTTTGATTCCAGCTTTCCTTGACCTTTCTGTGCAGGGTTCTCCAAACGTACTTATCTGTAAGTTCCATCAGATCAAGAACTGTGTCCTTCCTTGTCATGGTGTATGATCGCAATCTTGTAGAAGCACAAGCACAGAGTCGGCCCTCAAAAATACTGATTGAATTTTGCTCTGTGTAATGCTCTTAAATTGCAATTATTTATGTGCTGTTTCTTCTTGCTCCAAGAGAGAACACTTTCTCATTCAGTTATTTCTACACAATGGAAGCTTCGTATATGTCTGTGGCATTGTGTAGTATGTTTCCACATCACAGTCCGAGACAGGACCCTGACGTCTGAGGATGAGGCTATGCGACACCCGATTCGGGGGCCTTCCAGACATTTCGGGAAGGAAATTCCTTGGGTGAGGAAAAGGCTCATTCCTTAATCTGGGTCCACAGCCCAGATTAGATCCTATATGTCAGAAGTGCTGTACCTTTAGCTAGCACCAAACTCTTGGTTAAAGTAAATTCTAAATGTTTTGTTCTGTCCCTTTCCTGACGCCTCACCTGTGAACAGAAAAATAGCACCTGTTACCAGAACTAGAGGCTCATCGTTGCCACCTTGCCTCTAATTTTGCTCTAATTTGTGGGTCTTTTTCTAGTTTGTAGACCATTCATTTCTCTCCTTCCATCACAGCTCCCTTGTCAAAATATGGATCCAGTGAGAAGTTGAGAGATCAACCAGTTCACTTGGGTGAGGCCCTCTCTCCAGAAGAGCTCCCCTTCTTCCTGCCTGTCCCGTCCACCTGAGAAGCACGGCCTCCCTCGCGGTGCCCTGAAGCTGCATGATAACACAGCCCGTCTCTACCTCAGTTGCTGTAATGAACGCCTCGGAAATCACTGGGATTTACCCAGGCAGCCTGAGGTTGCCTTTGGTTGCCGTTTATTTATGTGGATTGTGATCTCTTAATTGGAGATGGTGCCTCTCCCAGGGTTCGCTGTTTATCCAAATCAGTATTTGTTAGTCCGTGAGACGTGGTCCGGATGATAAATCAGCTCTGGAGCTCCTCCTGTGTGACTGCTTCCACAGCTGCTTTCCGATTCCTCACCTCTCCATCTCCCGGGAGGCACCCACAGGCTGCTTCTAGGCCCTCCAGCCTTTTCTGCTTTTCAACTTGTCTCCCAGCTGCTGGATCTATTCTTACACGTTCATGGGCCTTGGCACTAATAATTCCTGAACTTAACCTCCCTTGACTACTATTCTGTTTCATTTGTAACATCTCCAGTAAATACTAACGCATCGTGGGGGATGCTGCCTCACCACGGAGGCTTCTGTCCTTCTCCACCCTGCTCAGTCCTGCTCTTCTCTCTACCTCCCAAGCTCTTAGTGCAATCAGATATGGTACTTCTCAAGCTTTCGTGTCATACTGTTCGTCTGGGGCTCTTGTTAAAATGCATATTCTGATTCTGTAGGTCTGGGGTGAGGCCCGGGATCCCGTAGTGTTTACAAGCTCTCACGTTATCACAGATGCTGCAGGTGCCCCAGGCACGCTTGGAGCAGCACGGATCAAACATTTGATTGTTCCTGTTTCTCACTTCCCTCACATGTGAGCTATTGCCAAATCTTATTTTTCATCCTGATGAATTGCACAAAGATTGTCTTTTCTTAGGGTTATTGCTCTGGTGTCTACTGAAAAGTTCTTTGCCTTCACTGCCCTAACTCACCACATCATCCGGTTCTGTCCCTGCTTGCCCCGTTGGATATTTCCAGATGCACCTGCTAAAAATGCATTCCTGCCTCAATGCTACCTACCTTTGGGTATCACTCCCCTCTCTCGTTTTCCAGCTTTGTTCTACTTTGGTTCTCAAAATCTGCAAAATTTGCCCAGAATATGATGAAAGTTTAATATCCTTTCTGTCAATGATGACACCTATTTAATTTCTTTTTTGTTTGTTTGTTCATTTTCCTCCCCAAAGGCTTCTAATGTAGCCCCAGACCCTTCCTTCCTAAACAAGCAGCAGATAGAAACGGAGGCAATAATGACTAAGATCAATAATTTGGAATTATACCTAGTTTTGCCTTCCTCCCAACCACCATATTATGCTCATTGTTCTGTATGATTTCTAACTTTTCTCTCTTAATTTTAATTTATTCTTTCCGAGTTTCAAGCGTTTCATCATAGTGGCTTGGATTTTTTCCAATCCCATGATTATCTCTCTATTAAAGCTTTAATACAAAAAGAAATAAAAAAAAAAAAAAAACCAGACTGCTCATTACTTTGATTTGTAGCAAGGGGAGAATGGAACATTACCGCTAGAGTGTTTCGAGAAACCATATTTACATTTGCATCAGCTCAATTTAGGTGCCTGATTAGGTTGCGTGGTATAATGAAGATGCACTTACCAGTCAGAGGGAAGTGGCATGGGCTAGAGTAATGGGCAGGAGACCTGATGTCGGGAGCCCTGGGTGCGATTTCTGGCTGTGACCTTGAACAAGTCCATCTCACTGCTTTGGACCCTAACAGCCCCCATCTGCCTCACAGGGCTGCTGTGAGAGGTGGAGCACTTATGTGTATTTCTAGTGGGGGCTATGGAGTCAAGCAAGGGAGGGGGCATGGCGGTCACAGATGGAATTAGAGATAAGAGCTCTGCTCCTCTAGCTCTTATGACTAGCCTGTTAAGGGCAGAGTCTGAGAAATGGGCTGATTGCTCAGATCTTGATCTAACAGGGCTGGAGGACATGGGGAGAGGTTGATTAATGGCATTTAAAAGCTTGCCCCAAGTTGGGTATCATGGCCAAGCCCATTCTGTTATTTAGGAAGGCTTGACAAGAGTGCCTATTGTCTTTCTTCTTATAACAGTGCCATGCCGAGATTGCTCGTTTTGTCCCTGGGGACAAGAAGTTGGCAGTGACTGGCTTCTGTAGGATGTCCTGAGGAAGACCTGCTCAGTTAACAAGCCCTGACTGCAGGAGAAAGATTTTTACCTGTGGGGACCAGTGAGTGTGCGCCCCAGAGATGATTCATTCATCCTTTGGTTGGTTTCCTCTCCCAAAGAGAGAGAGATTGAAGGATAAAGGTTAATATGCTTTTTCCCCCTCCTCGTCATATAGTCTGTTGAATGTGGACAGACTTCAGCAGACATTATCACAAAGCACCCATGGCTCTTACCTCATTACCATTCTTTCATTGGCTAATATTTGTTGAGGACAATCTAATAATAGGGAATATTCATTAAATACTGTTCTAGGTGCTTAACATCAATTAACTAACTTAATTTTCACATCAATCTTTTAGGTAGACAACTATTATTGTCCTGGTTTTATAAATAAAGACATTGGGGAACAAAGCAATTATACAGTTTCCCCAACAACAGACAGCTAGGGAGCTGCAGCTCCAGGATTAGAACCCGGGTCATCTGGCTCCAGAACTTTCACTCTGAAGCATCTATGCCTACATGAATACAAACTTGAAACAGACAGGGCAACAATCTCCAGGGGCCCACGGTTAGAGGCCAAAGCTATTCTAGAACAATCAGGCATCTTCTCAAAGGGAGAGCACACTCTGATATCCACGTAAGAATAGATGGGATTCCGAGCTTAATATTAGAAACTTGCTTTTTGCCAGTTATGATCTGTTTACACACAAGAGAAGGAGGGCCTCTCTCTCATTGTGTGAGAGAGCTTCACGGCCTCTGCACCAAACATTCTAGCCGCACTGGGAGGTCTTCTTCTTCCCACACCACAGTTCATCTCCTTTCTTCTACGGAAGGCACATGTGGATACCATTTGATTTCCACCTCCTGAAAACTTTCTTCAAGAAACAAATAAAACACTAATGCCATTTGAAACCCAGGATTTCACCACAGAACTGATGTTTCCTGTAAGCATTTTCTCTCTCTGCCCTTCTAGACAAAATGCCCTTCGGGTCACTGGGGACGACCCTCAATGTGTATTTTACCAGTTTTCTGTGACCACTTTAGTCAAAGTAAGCAACATCTTGAATTTGCCAGAGAGAATTGCCACTGGAGACAAAAGAGGAAGGGATCAAAATGAATTCCCACAGGAGTAATGTAGATCCCTACAACAGTATCCATGGATCCACCATCTTGCTTAATAACTAAAGGCAAAACTCCCAGAATGCTCATGGAGCAGCCGTGTGTGACCATTCTCTCTTCGCCCCACCAGAGGGTCACCCATCAGAATGCCGCATTCCTGTCAGAATGACTGGTTACTGTTTCCCCAAGTACAGGTTCATGTGCAATAACTGACCCCAGAGAAACAGAATGGCACAGTGTGAGAGCTTGTCACATTAAGTGATCAGAAAACCATTGCCAGCTGATAGAACGGTTGATGGTGCAGAAGTGATTACAGACACTCCCCATGGGCCAGCTCGGAGCTCCCGCCCAAGCATCCAGCGGCTGCCAGGCTTGGGGCTGGGACTCAATGAGAAGAAAAATCTACTCAGGGAGAAGTGATAGTTTATTCACTCCAGTTTCTATAGCCCTTTGAAGTGGATGGTGGTGTTGGGATTCCCAGCCTAACATTTCAGTTCCAATATACTTAAAAAAAAAAAAAAAAGTGCTTCTAAAAGATTGGGATGAACTGAAAAGTCTAAGGTAAATTAAATCTTGTTTCCCTGGACTGGAGGGATTTGCTGCTTAAATACATTCTAGGGTGAATTTTCTCTCTCTCTCTCTCTCTCTCTCTCTCTCTCTCTCTCTCTTCCCCTGTCTCTGAGGATGGGAAAAAAAATTCTTTAATAAAGAGAATCATTATTCTGAATTTACTTTATAGACAATTTGTGGGGGGGTGCATATGTTCAGTTTCTTGTACATTTACTGAAAGTCAAGTCAAACTCTTCTGCCCATTTACCTTCACCTGAGCCGGCGTTAACTCTGCCTCTCCCAGCCCGAGTTGGCGGCATTCTGCCTCAGTGGCCCCAGCAAATTTCTTCCATAGTCTTTAGAGGATGGCGCGGACCAGAGCCACTGAAGCAGACTGTGAACTGCAATCCCGTCCAAGACCAGACCGGATCCAAGCACGATGGAAGAAAGAGAAAGGGTCTGAAAGGAGAGCCGGGTGGGTTGCTCCTGAGAGCGGACTTTCTCTCTGTACCAGCCCCTCAAATGCCTGATCTTGTCCCTTCCTCTGCATCCACGTGTGGGAACCCAGGAGAACAGCTTCTATAAATGGCTGCTCTTACCATTTGGGAACCTTCCAGGGATGAATACCCTGAAACCTTATTTCTGAGACCTTATACTAGCCTACACAGACTGCATGGTTATCGCAGAAACTTTAAAAAACTCCCAGAAACAGAAAAATGTCTCTAAATATACTGTAAGAACCCAGATTCTGGAGTCTGGCTACAAGGAAGCTAATCCTGGCTCCACCCTTACTAGCTGTGTGCCCTTCCTCAAGTTCCTTAACTTCTCTGGACCTCAATGAGCTCATCTGTAAAAAGCGGATAATAACTGTCCTTCCAACGTAGGACTGTTGTAAGGATTGAATGAACTCGTGTGCATAAGCCATGAAAAGTGCACGATCTAGCAAGGGGGCCGAAAATTTCAGTATGTTCATGTGACTAGAAATGCACGTGCCAAACGGTTAACAATAGCAACCTCTAGTTGCTAAAAGGAACAAGGGACGTCCTGGTTTTCTTTCTTTTTGTGCTTCTTCCTATTTTCTCTCTTTCTGTTGCATTAGAAACTAATTTGTAATTGGAAAAATAGATGTCTTTGATAAAAGAAGAAACTTTCAGCAAAGCTCCCAGGGCTGTCTGAAGGCCACGGGCAAGGTGAAGAGGACAAAAGAGCGGTGACAACAGGGTGAGTGGGCAGAGGGATGAAGGGGAAGTTTTTGTTCAGAGATGCACTCGTGGGAGCCCTGAGGCTGGCTGGGTCACCGAAGGTGAGGATTTTGAGAACCCTTCTATTTTTGACGTGCTTGGTCCAGCAGCCAGGTTCATCCGTCATCAGATGAGCCCGGCCAGCCTCATGGCTGACTTTCAGCTCCGACACTCCCCACGATGGGCCTAAAGGGCCAAGAAGACATAGCCCTTGTCCACGCACAAGGCCAGCCGTGGCTGTGGTGGGGACAAGGGTGAGGGCAGACTTGCCCCCTGACCTGGAAGATCTCCCCCGACCTCGAAGGCAGGAGCTGGAGCTGCCCTTCCTTCATTTGCATGTCTAGGTAATTACAACTCATGAAAGTATCTAACCCATTAGTTAAAACCCGGCCCCAGCATTTGACTCTGACCTCCTGCGGCAGCACGGGCCACACGCTGACTCCATGCTGCCTGGTTTGTCCTCAATTTATAAGCAGCACAGCCTATAAATAGAAACCCTTTTGCTCAGTTCCCCAGGAGGCATCAGCAGGTTTTCCAGCTTGTATGTGTTTTCTTCTTTCTTTTTTTAAAAACCAACATGGGAGGCTTATTTTCCCTGCCGGCTGCTCCCCCGCCCTCTCCCCCAGTTCAGTCTGGGGGCACGGGGAGCTGGCACAGCACCTGCAGCTCCCGACGGTGGTGGGGGGGGGGGGGGGGGGGGCGCGGGGGTGCTGCCTGGCTCGGGTCCTGACCCGCCGGGCCCCACTCACCTGTAGATCCTGTACCTGGTGGTGAAACCCTGGCGGTAGCGCTCCATGAAGTCGGCATACTCCTGGGCGCGGTGGAAGGGGCCGCGGTCGGTGAGGAGCCAGTCCAGGGGCGGCTGGCCGGCGGAGGGGGCATGCTGCTCGGGGAGCGCGGCGGCGGCGGCCGTGGCCGAGACCGCCAGCACCCAGCCCGGGAGGCCCAGCGCCAGCAGGGTTGCCCATGGGGCCGCCGCCCGCCCGAGCCCTCTAAGCCGAGTGCCGCACTGCCGCCTCATGCTTCTCCCGGGCGGTTGGTTTCTTCATTCTCTCGCCACGCTCCCCCGCTCTGTGCCGCTCCTCCAGGGCTCCTGGAACTAGAAAAGTCCGACACGGCGATGTCAGTTGGACACCCTGGTCTCAGCCCGCACGGGCCTGTGCGCCTCGCACGTCAGGAACCCCCTTATGCTAACGACACCTCCTCATCGCAGGCCCTGGGCAAAGTGCTCGAGGCACGTGTTCCCTTCGATCCTTAAAACAATCCTAGGGGGAAGACCGCCGTCCTCGTTTTCACACATGTGAGCGTGAGGGTTAGGGAGATAAAGAGGGAAGGAAGAAACCACATTTTTGAACCCTGGAGGTCTGCCCAGCCGTTCCAGTAAATTGCTTCCCTTCCTGTGTTGACTCAACGCCCTCTGCTTCTGTCTCCCTCCCTCAGAATGTTCGCTGGGGGTCCGTCGCAGCCCCACAGCGCCCCCGCTGCCTCGGAAAGCTTGAGGCCAGGTGAACGGAGACCCCGCTTCTCGGGCAGCCAAGCGTGCGGCACAGAAGTAGGGAGGTCCCGTGGTTGCTGGGAAGCTGGGGGAACTTGAACAAACCACTCCCCTTCTCTGGCTGTAGTTTTCTCCTACAGAAAATAAAGGGGCTTGATGAGATAATATCTAAGACTCCTTCCAGCTTTCAGGATCCGATTCCCTCTTACTGAAGGCCGCACAGGAATGGCGTTAGAGCGGGAAATCGGATCGCCTACCATCAGAGAGCAGATCCGAGTGCACACGAGGCCTATAGTTCTGTCTCCACAGGGCATGGGAGCTCCCTGATGGCAGGGCTGTGTATTCTTCTGTCCCAGGTCCCGAGAGCAGACAGCTGGCGTTTAGAGACCCTCCTTGAAGGAGTGAATGAGCATATGCCCGGCCTTCTCTGAGTAGAAGGGAAGGGGCCAGGCAAGAAGATTCTGGCCTTCAAAACTCCTGACTGCCTGTGACTCCTCATATTTCATATGGCCTTCGATCTCCAGCGCCTGCACCTTGTCTAAGAATAAACAGTCATCTTTACAAACCTTTGGGCAGACACAGAGGACTGATTCGATCCTATGGAGGTCCTTACAATTGCATTTGTCCCTCAGATCTTGAACAGCACATGCCGTCTCCCCTCGCCAGGAGCACTTCAGTGCTAGAATGTGCTAGGATGCCTTCTAACCCTACCCCCCAGGACCTGTAATCTGTGGCCTTGAGGACTTTCTCTGGCTGCCAAAACCAAGGAGACAGGCTCTTTCCTTGGGGATGAAACAAGGATGTTAATTCTCTGGTACTTCCAGAGCCCTGTAAGGGCAGACAAAGTAGCCTTCAGCATCTGATTCACGCCCCCTTCCAGAGTCCCCAGTGTCGTCTGCAATGGCTCCAGTTCAACAAAACCACCAGACTTCCCTTGGACCGGTGTGAGCCCTGAAGAGGCTTCCGGGAGGCGGGGCCAAGCATGAATCCTGATACGCAAAGCCTAAAGGCTGGCCCGCGTGTGAGAGACCCAAGCCTCAGCGTTTGTACAGGATGCTTTCAGGAGGGTTGTGGCCTCCTCTTGGAAGGATGCATGAGAATATGCACCTTCAGACTCACTCCTCCACCCCAGCTAGGAGGTACTGACCACCTACTATGTAGTCCTGGGTGATTCTTTTAAAAAAAATTTTTTTAATGTTTATTTTTGAGAGAGAGAGAGACAGAGCGCAAGCAGGGGAAGGGCAGAGGGAGGGAGACAGAATCTGAAGCAGGCTCCAGGCTGGCTCTGAGCTGTCAGCACAGAGCCGCACGTGGGGCTCGAACCCACAAACCGCGGGATCACGCCCTGAGCCAAAGTCAGACGCTTAACAACTGAGCCACCCAGGCACCCCTGTGCTGGGTGATTCTTAGAAGCTGCCCCAGTTGATTCTCACAGTAAGTTTGTTACAATGGCGCGATTATTACAGGTTTGCCTCTCACCGGGACTCGGCGGAGTTGCGCTAGGAAGATGCAGAGAATATGCACAGAATATGAGCTTAGATCTGGTTCCATGTCCAGACCTTGCCAAGAAGGCTGTGCCTACCTAAAGAGCCGGAGCCACCACAAGACAGACCCTCATTTCGTGCACTGGTCGGGACAGAGGCCAAAAGAAGAACACGGAGGTGACACCTGCCTTACTGGGTCTCAGAACATAGCACAGAATTCTGATCATTAAAATAGGTGATGCTGACACACAAACTGGATGGGCAGATCAATGACATAGAACAGACAGCTCAAAAATAGAGCTCATTATCAACAAGAGCTAAGCATACACATATCCATATGAAAACATTACAGACTAATTGGGTAGGGGATGGAATATTTTAAACATCGCATTGGGAAATTAGTTCCAGATGGATTAAAAAGTTAAATATAAAAAATAAAATCATAGAAGGAAGAAAAATCCCTGAGTGTTTTATAATAAGCATGCATTACTCTTGAATCAGGGGAAAAGTGATATAAACTGAAAGGAGTCTGCCTCGCACATGGGGGGGGGGGGCAGGACTTGTTTTTACAGGATGTAATCTGATGAGGATGCCCAAAATATTTCTCATTTGATCATTCACACATTCAGTTCTTGAGAAGCATAAATTGGGAACTCCTAAGACACTATGCTAAGCATTGATTACACAAAAGCAAGGACTCGCTCCATTATCTGAAGCTCTATTGGTGATTAATTCCTCTTATAAAATACTGTTCTGTTTTTAAAGGCATGTTGACGGAGGGGAAGGGAGAAGGGTCATTTTGGAGACTGGGGCTACTTGACTCCGCAGGCCAAGGCAGCAAACACTATGAAGTGGAAACGCACGGACCGGTGGGAGAACACTGTGGAAGACAGGATTCTAAAATGGCCCCCAGGGGCGCCTGGGTGGCGCAGTCGGTTAAGCGTCCGACTTCAGCCAGGTCACGATCTCGCGGTCCGTGAGTTCGAGCCCCGCGTCGGGCTCTGGGCTGATGGCTCAGAGCCTGGAGCCTGTTTCCGATTCTGTGTCTCCCTCTCTCTCTGCCCCTCCCCCGTCCATGCTCTGTCTCTCTCTGTCCCAAAAATAAATAAACGTTGAAAAAAAAAATTTTTTTTAAATGGCCCCCAGGACTCCCATGTCCTTCTGTGCACTCCCCCACATAATCTCCATGTCCTTCTGTGCACGCCTTGCATAATCTGCTCCCTTTGAGTGGAGGCAGGACCTATGAATATGGCCAGATACTACTAATCAGTTACTAATCACTTAATTTTGAGTTGTTCAAAGGGGAAAGTATCCTTGGTGGGCCTGACCTAATCAGGAGAATGAGAACCCTTAAAAGAAAGTGAAGTGTCAGAGAGACAAGCTCCTGGTGATGTGTAGAAGGCAAACAGCCATACTGTAAATGGCCTGTTGGGGGGCATGCAGCAAGGGACTGTGGGTCGCCTCTAGGAACTGAGAGCGATTCCCTGTCAACACCTAGTAAAAAAAAAAAAAAAAAAAAAATGAGAATGACAGTCATAGCCCAAGAAAACAAATTCTGCTAACAGCCACGTGAGCCTGGAAGAAAACCCGGGGCCCCAGGGAAGCACCGCTTCCCTGACTGACACTTTGATTTCAGTCAGGTGAGACCTGGAGCAAGAGGACCCAGCTAACCCATACCCGGATTCCTGACCCCCCAGAAACCGCGAGACCGTAAATTTGTACTGCTCGATGCCACAACATTAGTGGCAATTCATTCCACAGCAATAGAAAAAATAATACAGACAACATAATAGATGGGAATACTCCTCTCCCGTCCTGTGCAAAAGCCTGGTCTGGTGAGGGGTTTCCGTGCTCCCTGAGGAAGAACCATCTGTTGTTCTCGGCACGCGAGAAAGCTAGCATGGCAGTTTCCTGAGCAGAGTGGTGCTGTTCACCTCCACCGCCCCCCCTGCTGTCTAGATTACAGACCCCTCAAGGTCAGAGTTCAGGTCTTTGCTTTTATCATTCCAGCCCTCACACATAGTTCGTCCTCAAATTTATGTGACGACTCAGTTCCGCGCGTTTTATAGAGGGATCACGGTGAGCCAGGGACAACACGTGGCATTGACTCAGCTCCTGAACTTCTTGGGCCCTGTGCTCTGACACGGAGGTGGGGGGGGGGGGGGGGCAGTGGCGGCCGCCACCTCGCCTGCCAATCAGGAGTTTTCTGAGGACAGGTGTGAAAGGCTGTGTGCTCTTTGAAAGAAAGGAGATACGTTCCGTCAATGTGTGCTTCTTGCCATTCTTTGTAATTAGGTTTTTCAGAGCTCACAATGTGCTGGAACCTGCCTGGTTCTAGGAGTATCAGCTTTGGAATCAAATGGTTTTGATTGCCGGGGCCAAGTCTGCTGAGTGCAGCAGGATCGCCTGAATGCAGCGCTGACTGCTCCCAGGAAACATTTGGCCTTGGAATCCTACGGCTTCCGCTTCGTCGCTTTTCCTCGGCATCTGAAGACATCCTGACGAAAAGATCTCTTTTCAAGAGGGAGAAGTTTTCAACCGGTTTCAAAACTTTCTCTTAAAACATCTCTAGACTGTGTTCCCTCACCTTTAAAAAAAAAAAGAGACAAAGTAACGGCTGCACTGACAGTTGTGCGAGAACTAGGCTCTTTCAGGGGAAGGGCTCTGGGGCCATTTCCTGTTTACGCTCCACAAATAATATCACCAGGGATTTTGTAACAGCAAACGTCCAGCAAATTATAACCATCTCAATTCTCCTGACTTCTGGTGGGATTGCTAATATTCAGCAGGTTGAAACAATTAGCACCTTCCCCACAATGCTTCCAAGGGTCGTTTCATGCTAAAGCTGACTGTGTAAGTAAACCTCCATGTTCCGCGTGAGTATTGTTAAAGTCATGGCTGAGCTAGCTCCTTGAGGAACAAAATACAAATGTACTTGTGAGAGCCAAATAATTCCATTTACTTACACTACACCTACGACAGAGTTTTACACCTACACAAATAATAAATTAGCCTTGGACCAAAGGCACAAGTGAAATAAGTTCATCGAGCCGTGAATAAAAGGGATTACGGTTTTGCCAACAGAGAAAATCAAGTACAGACCAAGTCACGTGAGAAGCAGGCAGTGCGGCCTTAGAAATGGAGAGAATCGTATCTCCACCACTCTGTCAACCAGCTGAGGACCTGGGGGAGGGGGGGACAGTGTCATGTTCTCCTGGTGGTCTCAATCTCCATTTATGCCCGGACCTGTCGATATGCAGAGCAGTTAGGATCTGGGGCGTCCGCTGCTCCCGTGCTAAATCTTGGCAAATGAGATGGGAATAGAGTCTCCTCAGGACTCCTGGGTGGCTTGGTTGGTTAAGCGTCCTACTCTTGATCTCAGCTCTAGTCTCTATCTCAGGGTTGTGAGTTCAAGCCCCATAATGCACTCCACCCTGGGCGTGAAGCCTAATTAAAAGAAAAATTTTTAAAGAAGTAGAGTTTCCTCTCTGAAAACTAGTCTAGAGGGAAGGTCACTTATCAGAGGAGTTGAGGGCACGGCCAAGCTAAGCTGCTGTTAGAGTCCAGAAGAGAAGGAGAAATAGAAAGTGTCATTATAATTAACAAAATCATTCATTCTATCAACAATGGTCATTAATAAATGCCAGCATAAATCACTTCATATTTGTGTGGCAGTTACTGCTTACGAAGAAGCACAGGTGATACAATTACACTTGAACTTCATCTTCCAGATTTTATCCCCTTTTAACAGATGAAAATGCTGAGGCCAGGAATGGATGTGAGCTGCAAGAGGGAATCAGGTGTTTCAGCGGTAGATCAATGTCTACCTGCTTTAAAGCATTTTTTAACGGTGATTTATTTTTGAGAGAGACAGAGTAAGTGGGGAAGGGGTGGAGACAGAGGGAGACACAGGATCTGAAGCCAGCTCCAGGCTCTGCGCTGTCAGCACGGAGCCCAAAGTGGGGCTCAAACCCACAAACCATGAGATTATGACGTGAGCTGAAGTTGGACGCTCAACCAACTGAGCCACCCAGCCGCCCCCAGGTCTACCCTCTTCAGATCCTCCGGTATCCCTTAACATGATTCACATCGATAAAACTACGTAGGCTTTGCCACTTATACAGGTTCCCTTGGGAGCAAGTCACTTCCCTCTGGGAGCGTCCTCTGGTCATCAGTGAATTGATTTCAGAGGTAAGATGATCCCTAGGATCCTGCCCAGTGCCGAAATTCCATTATTCTATGCAAATACAAGGGGCGCAAATATATGGGGAAAGGCATTAAGATTTCAGTCCTATTTGGGAGGAAACTCTGTTTCAGGAAGGGAGTGAAGCATATAAAAAGTGAGGTATAAAGCCAAAATCCTTGCCCGTTGGAGCAGTGACATTTCATAAAATGATTAGGCAGTGACATTAAATAAGTTTTCAAGCCATTTGAGTGGTTAATTGGCCAACTCTATTGAGGAGATGTTTTCTTGACTAAATCTGAGGGTGTCTTTGGTAGAAACGCACAGAAAGCGTGATTTGTTCTTGTCCTCCACCACATCTTGGTGTGAATTCGGCCTCCCCTTTGTCTAGAAAGGGCGGACAGACAAGAGAAATGACAGGGCGTTCTGGGGTGGAGATTCCTAAAGGGCAGGTAGATGTGGAGTGCTGTTAGTTCACCTCAGTGACTTTCAGTCTCCCCTCTCGTCGGGATGAGCTCCAGCCTCCACGGCGCGTTTGCCCTGGTCATAGGCTCCTGGTTGCACTTCCGAGAGCTTCCGTCTTGGCCGTCGTTCCCCGTGTGAGCCCAGGCAGATGTCACACCCCGACGGCCATGTCTGCTGTAGGCTCCGTGACACAACCTTCGGTTTCTCCCCCAGAACCGGCCTGGAACCATCAAGCTACTACATTTGCTGCATTTCCCGACCGCTGGTCAGGAAACAACTTAAAATAGGTGAGGCATATGGATATCCTCCCTGCATAAGATCAGGGGAGCAAGATTAATGATTATGTGCGCAAAGGTAAGAGCTAATTATAATGACTGTTTCCTAAATGTTCTTACATTCATCTGAGACCTCTGAGAGGAGAGGGTGGAAGAGGGGAAGGGCCTCGCCGAGGTCACTCCGGAGAAGCAGAAGGGACACTCAGACATTCCAACTCCAAGACCTAAAGCGCAGATGTCCTCATCCTCACCCACTTCTGTCCTTCAAACAGCCCGTTGTTAAGCAATTCCTATGCACAAGGAATGTCCTAGGTGATGGCACTAAATCTGATGCACAGACCCAGAACTTGCCCTCACGGAACAGGAAGAAAGTATAGGACTTGGGGGTCCTAGGAGTTTAAAAGAACGACACACACGCGTATGCCCATGCGCGCACGCACACACACAGCTTTAGTGACAATTAGACTTTGTAGGCTCCAAATTTATAGGTTTCTGCTGTGTGATAACCAGCCCTTCACTTGTCAAGGGCGGACTCATCTGTCAGTCGTAGAGGCTTCGTACGCGCCTGGGGGATGTCCTTGGCACCTTCCTTGGAGAGACAAGCCACCTGACAGCCTTGCCCACAGCCTCACGCGGTAAGGCCCGGGTCGCGGTGTGCGACCAGGGAGGCCCCTGTGCCCCGGGAGCTTCTCTTGAGGTCACGGAGGCCTCCAGAAAAGGGAAAGAAGGCAGTGCTGATCAAACAGAACCTCTAAGCGAAAGGTGGTCTATTTCGAAGCCTTTAAAACCTGGTCTCCATGCAGATCAACCTTCCTCGAAACCACTTCCATTATACTCCTTTAGGAAAGAACAGCAGTTCCTTGTGGCCCTGAGATACATCCGCCCTCCTCTGCCACACACCGAGACCCCCGCCAGCGGGTCCACGGACAAGCGCCACAAGCCTAGGCCAGCGAGTCGAACTGCCCGGCTTCTCACGCTGGCTCCAGCTCCCTGGCCTCAGTTTCCTCTTCTGTGATGTATATTCAAAAAGGATAACAATACTCATGCCTCCTCATAGGGTTGTGGGGATTAAGCGACCTAACATTTACAAAGCCTCTAAAAAGTGCCTGGCCTGTGGTGAGTGCTGTGTATGTGTTCGCTGTTATTTCTTCCAACGCTTCAACGTAAGTATCAGAGCCAAAAAGAGTCCACAGGCACCGCCTCATCCACTACGGGGTTTTGTTTGCTTGTTGCTGTTTACAGGTAAGAACGCTGGAGCCTGAGAAGGTAAAATCTCTGTTAAAGAGATATGTCCCCGTTAGCCTTTGGGGATCTCTAGAGGTCACTCTGAGCGGCCTCACCGGTCCTGCTCCCCAGGCCCTCCATAGTTAATGACTCAGAAGTGGGCAGTCCATCTGCCTTCATCTGTGGCCTCTGTCACCTGAGCCTTTGTTATCTGCCTGTGGGCCCTAACACTGTGTGCATTTCTGCCTTCCCCTCCTCTCCGTGAGTCTGTGTCTGCCTGTGACATCTTTTAGACTCATTTTCTCCCAACAAACTTCTCAAAGCTTGGCTCTGTGTTTATTACTTGGTAACTTTGCCTTCTTTGGGTCCCTGATTAATTTCCACCTGATCATGTCATAGAACTGGGGGAAACGGGGTGAGATCCTGAAAATTAGCTAGAAATCATCCAGTGGTTCTCAGCAGCCGGGAGTGTGTGCGGTGTATGTGTGTTGGTGAGAGTGATGATGGGGGTGGGGGTTGGTATAGAGACAGAGAGGGAGGGAAAGGGAGAAATAACCGATGTCCTAGGTTGGGGTCTATTTCTGTGTTTTGAAATGTTTTGCAAATCCCTCAAGGAACTTTTGATGCAACTGTCCAGTGCGAGCCAGTGATGGGATCCCCTTCACAATGGACAAGAGATGAGAAAACGTAGGGCCACAGAGGTGCGGTGAGTTATTCACAGTCACGTCGCTGACTTGGGGGCAAATCAGGACGTGAACCTGGCCTCCCAACGCTACGCCTAGAACTTATTCTGTCTATTCCACACGTGTCCGTGAGAAATTGACATTTCCAGAAGTGGGAACCCATGAGTTCCAGAGCCCCCATCGTGATCATCACCAATTATTGCACAGGCATCAATTACTATGTGCCAAACACTGGTCTTTAAAACTTTCCATTCATTGACTCATTTAATTTTCACAGAACCTTAGGAGGTGGATGTTGTTACTATGCCCGTGTTACACTGGGGAACGCTCAAGAACAGAGAAGCCAGTAATGTTCTTCCAAGAGAGTCCTCAGTATGGTCAAAATGACCTAAAACCTAAGATCCACAGACTTTAATCTGTTAAGGGAGCTGTAGTCACAGAGGTTATCCTGGATGCCTCTAGGTCCCTCACTCTCATTTAAGAAATTGCTACGGAGTGATGAAAAGTCTAAAATCTTAGAGTTTAAAAGTAGGTCTCGCCCAAAATCATTTTCCCGACGTGGATGAAGACATTTAAGCCTTCTGCTTTTGGGGAAGCTGTGTGGCTCCTGTTTAGATGGCCTGTCAGCATGGCCTTAGGAGAAGGCAGTTACATATCACTTGCGCTATCTTAAAATTCATAAGGCCAGGCATGTTCCCCCAACCTGGGCCCGGGTGGACGACCCGTAGGTGCTGGTTCCCTGCACAACCCCTGAGTTACTGCGCTCTTTCCTCAGACCCTCCAACCAACTGGGCCTGTGCCCAAGATCCCCATCCCCTCCTTTCTACCCAATCTTAGCGTGTGCATCTCAGGTAAGGGGTTCGCATCCTTCTTGACTCCTGAACCCGCTGCCCTCAGCTCCCCTACTTGCTGTTGTAGGAGACAGACCTCCAAGAATTGCCTACCCTTTGGCCTAATTCTGAACTGCCCCCCCCCGCCCAAGCTCTTTTTGTGTTCCTCTTGACGCGTGCTGGCCAAAGCTGGTCCTCCTGCGACCGAGATCATGCCAATTGCCGCCTGCCTCTGGACGTGCCCCTCCCTGGGTCCAGCTACTGAGTCATTCGCTCCAACCCCCAGCAGACTGCTGGTTCCATCCTCCAGAGAGGAAACCTTCTCCATCCTGCCTCCTTCCCACCAGCCTGGCTTCCGCTGCTCAAGCCCCAGCTCGCTTCCCAGCAGATCCAGCTTCTATATACACACAGGACAATTTAAGTATTTCTTTCAGGCCTGAGAAGCCAAAATAAACCTAAGCCAATCACGTAGAAATTGCTCACCACCTTGCGGGCAGCCCCACCGAGGTGGGGCTGACGAGCAACTCTCCATCCTGACCCTCGGCCCTCAATGCTACTCTTGCTCTTGGCTTCCCGCCATGCCTGTCACTGAATCTGAACTTTTAGCCCAAGCTCTGCCCTATTTGGGCCTTGGCACAGACCAGAATGTAAAATGATAATTCCCTGAGCTGTGCCAAACAGCGCAGAGCTCCCGAGATGTTACAGATGCAGCTGTGACCAGCAAACACATTGTTTCCGGGATGGTGTTTGTAAATATATGAGCTGCCCGACAGCTTGTGGAATTAAATATAGATGCTACATCACAAAGTCTAGCTAAAATAAACTAGATGCTGCTCAATGAATGTCAATAAGTACATGGAGAAAGAATCATTATCACTTTTCTGCAGCACAGTCCAAGGAACCCAATCCTAAGTGGGTTTTTCTGTTTGTTTGCTTGCTTTTTGAGGAAGGCAACGTTTCCCCCCCACACAGGCTTTTGACTGGTCCCGGTGGGCAGCCGGGGGAGGGTGGCATGCAGTGACCGAGTGGGCACGATCGGGAAGGTTGCTGCGCTGGGTGTGGTGTGTATGGGGTGGTGGCCAGAGCCAGCCCATCTGAGGTTCCCGGATGGGCCAGGCAATCACAGTCAACCTTTCGGGATTGCTGGCTTTGAGAAACCATTTCTAGAAGTACGGTCTGAAGCGCACTGGCGGGTTCGAGAGACATGATGGAAAGCAAGCTGATCCATCACGGCCAGTCCTCTCTCCCGTTCTTGAGCGGAATGCCTCCCCTTCCCTCGCACTGATTTCTACTGGCTGCTTGTATATTAGCAGCCTCTTAAGTGAATAACGGCAGGTTACCCGAAGCTGGCGTTCACACACTAAAATCGGCATCCCGAAGGAGGTTTCTGAGCGCTCTAGTTCAGCCTTCGGCTGAGAAGCCTTGTTGCCCTGCGATCCTGGGCGTTACGCAGAGCCCACGCTGCTCTGCCCGGACTGCCAAAACCCCACTCCAGGAGGTGGTGCAAAGTGAAAGGCGCTCTGAATTCGGGGCGACGTCAGTGTGGCCCCGAGGAGTTCAGGTTTGACTTGTGCCGATCATTTTGAACGTCTGCAACTGCCACGCTGTTGCCCATTGAGTGTATTTGTCCGTGCGTGTTCCCTCTCTGGCTCTTTAGCACCAAGTTCTCTCTCCACTACAAAGGGGAGGCGCAGACCTAGGTAGACCGCGGCAGCTCCAGCACCGTCTGGGTCCTTGTGCAAAAAGGTTTCTGAGTTTCCGGTAGAAGAGCTAGAGTAATTCTCTACAAATCGTAATGCAGACTTCCTTCTGGCTCACCCTGCCACGGACTACCCAGACTACTTCTGATAAATTAAACCCTTTCGAAGATGTGGTGATAAGTTTCCCCACTTCCTTCCTTTTAGGAAAGCTAATAAATAGCTATTCATTCATCCGACTAATGTTTATCGGACAACGAACGTTTAGCTAGAATGTAAAATGCACGAAGGGGACGGTGGAAGGGAGGCTGGAAGGTAACGCTGGGATTTCTTTCAAAGAAAGGTGAGGGCAAATCCTTACAATAATCCTCTCGCGGCAAGCCTGATTAGCCAAAGCCACACTAGAATGACTGTGCTGACCGGGATTTACAGATGTCCACAACTGAGTGACAACTGAGGCTTGACTCTGCAGCTTCTGATTCAAAGCAAAGATCATTCTCAGCCTAATTTTGAATTGTATCATTGATTTTCAGTCCAAATCTTTGGAAAAACAGTAGACAGTAACTCCTAAGAACTTGGGAAATTAAATCAAATATCCCATTCCTCAAACTTGGTAACAGAGAATACAGTTAAGACAGAGCCAAGTATTTATTCTGATGGGTCTCCAGTGTGTGTGTGTGTGTGTGTGTGTGTGTGTGTGTGTGTGTGTGTGTGAGAGAGAGAGAGAGAGAGAGAGAGAGAGAGAGATTTGCCCCATGAGACCTTTCTCAATTTCCAGAGAAATATTTGGTTGCAACAACTTGGAGAGGGGTGCTATTTCTCGTGGGTAAGGCCAGGTAGCTGTTAAGCATCCTATAATCCACAGGACAGTTCTAATAATTCCCTGACTCCAAATGTCAGTAGTGCTGAGATTGAGAAGCTCTGGCTTAGGCCAACAAATTCTAATAATCTCAGACTCATACAGTATCTCTGAATACTGGAAGGCCAACTTTTTAGAAAAGTTTTTCATGCACACCTAGTTTGCCAACATATGTCATAGTGGTAAAGACCAAAACTTCTCATCCCCACAATCCCTCCTTCTAGGCTTCCTGTTTCCTGTTTAATTGGTCCTTGATAACAACAACAACAGTTAAAAGACCCATTTATTGACTTATTTTCTACTGGGCACTGTGCTAAGCACTTTACTATCAACAAAGTAGATAGTACTAATCCACAAGCAGTTAATATAAGGAAAATGAGATTCTAAGAGATTTAGAAACTTGTGCACCTCCCTCCCTCCCTCCCTCCCTCCCTCCCTTCCTTCCTTCCTTCCTTCCTTCCTTCCTTCCTGTTCGGGCGGTTAGCCAATAAGTAAGTATATTAAGGATAACAGGAGCTAAATTTCTCATGGTCAAAGAGAGGAGTTGGAAATATGGAAAGAAAAAAAGCTAGAATAAACCCTCTGGTTTGGCCTGATTAGAAGTATGAATTCATATTTCTAAATCTAGATAGAGAAATAGAAGGATAGAGAGAGAGAGATTGACAGATGAACAGATGGGGAGATAAATAGATGTCAGAGACAGATAGAAGTGTGTGCGTGTGTGTGCGTGTGTTTGCACATTAAATATAATATGATATTCTGGGTTGGATTCTGGAATAGAAAAAAGGATATTAGTAGAAAATGGATGTAATCTAAATAAATTTTATAGTTTACTTAATAGTATTGCACCTATGTTAATTTCTTATTTTTGACAAATGGACCACAGTTACAAGATATTAAAGTTAGGAGAAGCTGGATGAAGGACACACAAGACCTCTGTGCTCTTTCAAACTCTTCTGTAAATATAAAATTATTCCAAAGTAAAATTTTTATTTAAAATTAAAGTGTATATATGCATATATATACAATAACATATTATTGTATTAAATTCTGTATGTATTAAATGTACATATGTACGTATATGCAATAAGGTACATATGTGTATATATGTCTACACAATAATGCATACATATTTATATGCAATACATATACACACACATACAAGCTATCTCTCCCAATTCTGTCCACCCCAAGTATGTCCAGTAGGACTCACCTCACTTTAAGATCTTGGTTTCTAAGTCCTATTCCTTCCACCAAAAGGAATCAGGGATTGTTGGAGAAATGAATGATTACAGGCCTTTGGCAGTTAAGGTGTAACATGAACTTGGAACATCTTTTTATGACAGAAACATCGGTGTCCTGGCAAATTTTTAACATCCAGCTCTCTGGAGGAAAAAGTTCTGATCGTAGCATTTGCCAGTTTCCGTGGTGCAAATACTTCCCAACATGCCTGATTCCAAGCTACCCACTTAATGTTAATGACTCACACGTTTCCTGAAAATTTTGTAGTGGGCTCCCATAAGCCATTGTAAGCTCTAGCAAACTACTGGGTTCATATGTGTATATGTATCTCCAAAGAAGGATGGATACATGTCAAAAGGACACAGAGCCGGCTTGAAAAGGTTCCCGTCATGGATTCTGGGACAATTTGAACATCAAAATAAATATTGATAGTAATGGATTATATTCCTTTGAGCAAAATAAGAATCTATGAGGCCACATTATTTACACACACATACAGCAATACCCAGGGAGGGGGGAGCTTTCTTATAATTCTTATAATAGAATGACAACTAATAAATGTAAAAAAAGGATAGAATTAGAAAACCATCATTTAGGAATTCTCACGGTGATAATCCATTCAGAAAAGAAACATAAATCAGTGCTAAACTGTGAAATACCCCCATTCTTCATCAAAGAAGAATATTTCACAGTCTCAGAAGATCTTCCTCCAAATACTTACTAGTTATACAAAGAAAAAAAAAAACTTTACAGTGGACAAACTGATAGCTGCCATCTTACTCTAGTGATCCAAGTTAACATCACCAGAATTTAGAACCTTTTAAAATTCTTTTTAAAGTTTATTTATTCATTTAGAGAGAGAGAGAGAGAGAGAGAGAGAGAGAGAGAGAGAGAATGGGAGAGGGGCAGAGAGCAAGGAGAGAATCCCAAGCAGGCTCCGTACTGTCTTGTGCAGAGCCAATGTGGGGCTTGAACTCATGAACCATGAGATCATGACCTGAACCAAAATGGAGTCTGATGCTTAACCGACTGAGCCACCTGGGTGCCCCTAACATCACTAGAATTTAGACAAAGAGAAATCATGTGCCACCTGACAGGACCCAGTGAGATCACATCACTTCTAGCACAGTCCAGGCAAAAAATCCCAACTTGAATTCAGCACGAAGAAACATTACACACCCTAAACTGAGAGATATCCTATAAAATAGCAAGCCCATAATCTTCAAAAATGTTAAGGTCACGAAGATCAGAGAATGACCGAGGAACTAATTGTTCCAGATTGAAGGGCACTTTAAAAAAGACACGCCAACTACAAGAAATGTACAGTCCTGGGTTGGCTCCTTTGTTATAAAAGACATTATTGGGTCAGTTGCAAAACTTCAATAGGGTCTCTGGATAAAGGGCATCTGGCGAATTCTTTGTACTCCTGTAGGACTTTTTTTATGAGATTGAAATTATTTCCTTGTACAAAGGAAAAAGGAAAAAAAAGAAATTCATACATGATTACAGAGCTCACGCAACCAACACTGAAACCATAGTTGTTCTAACTCTGACACCTGGGTGAATTACCGATCCATAATTCAAAAATATGTTTGTCTATTGAATTGTAGAGGGATATCTAAGATACAGACGGATCTTTCTTATTTAGGACAGACAGACCCTCATTATTTACATCTTAGGAGATACAGCTAGAGACTTGATACACGTGGCTGTATCCAGCATTGTCCAATAAAAATATAATGCAAACTACACAGATATTTTAAATTTATTACCAGCTACATTAAAAAGGTAAAATTAAGCAGATGCAATCAATTTTAGTGATATATTTTATTTAACCTAGTGAGTCCAACATATTGTCATTTGAAATAACTCTGTATGGTGACAGATAGTAACTAATCTTATCATGGTGAGCTTTTCATAATGAGTGTAATTGTCAAATCATTACATGATACACCTGAAACTAATTTAATGTTGTATGTCACCTATATCTCAATTAGAAAAATAAAAACACAAATTTTTGTCATTTGAATATGTAATTAATATGAGAAAATTATTCCCAATATGTTTTGTATTTTTTCACACTGACTCTGAAATCTAGGGTATATTTTACACTTACAGCTCATGTCAGTGGAGATGCTAAGTTTTCATCGGCAATACTTAATTCTTGGGGCGCCTGGGTGGCTCAGTTAGTTAAGCGGCCAACTTCGGCTCAGGTCATGATCTTGCGGTTTGTGAGTTCGAGGCCCGCATCGGGTTCTGTGCTGACAGCTCAGAGCCTGGAGCCTGTTTCAGATTCTGTGTCTGCCTCTCCCTCTGCCCCTCCCCTGCTTGCACTGTCTGTCTGTCTGTCTCGCTCTCAAAAATAAATAATAAACATTAAAAAAACATTTTAAGGAGCACCTGGTGGTTCAGTTGGTTAAGCGTCCGACTTCAGCTCAGGTCATGATCTCACGGTTCGTGAGGTCAAGCCCCACGTCGGGTTCTATGCTGGCAGCTCAGAGCCTGGAGCCTGCTTCAGATTCTGTGTCTCCCTCTCCCTCTCTCTCTCTGCCCCTCCCCTGCTTGCACTCTGTGCCTCTCTCTCTCAAAAATAAACAAACATTAAAAACATTTTTTTAATTTTTTAAAAAAGAATACTTTTTTGTTTAGATTTGAAATAATTTACAGTTGAAAAAAGAAATCACATACCCAACGTATTTCCAAGCACACTTAAATTTTTTCTGATAACTGAATTGAGCAGAAGTTTTGAAATTTAAATTAATGAAAATGAGGTAAAATTTCAAAACTTAGTTTCTTCGTCACACGAGCCACACATCAAGTGCTCAACAGCCCCATATGGCTCATAGCTACCATATCGGACAACACGGGGCGGGATAGGTCCACAATTCATCTGCTCCTATGTATCCCTGTACATTAGGGATACATTGCTCACACCATTCCCCTACACAGAGACTCTAACTTTACACCATCCGGAGCAGGAATACTCTTTCCATCCTGTTGCCGTTAAGCATAAAGACTTTGAGTGAAGCACGGTTCCATAGACGTGAAGGGACCAGAGGTCCTGCCTCCTCGTTTTCTGCCTCTGCCTACTAAATTAATCGCCCTTAAATCATGGCCGCCTCCGGACTAGCACTTGGGTAAATAAACAGGGGAAATCCATGGCAGAATGGTACCACAGAGGCAAGTTCTTTACGATGAAAAGCACTAGACAGACATTGATAGTTCAGTTTATTTTTATTATTAGAGGCCAAAAGCGGCGGACGTTGCCATCACAAAGATTTTGAGCAAGTCCCTACATTTGCTATTTTGGCTTCTCCATGGTAACAATAAAGAAGACGCTCTACCCTCTTCAGACCAACGGTCACACACCTCCAGTGCCGAATGAAAGGAGCAAATATTGCAAAGCTATGCTCTCCCCAGAGAAAAGTGTTACCAGTCAATTTATACCGGCAATTGTTGCCAAGTGCTGCAATCATGGATACCCTTCACTCCCTTTGTTAGATTTCAGGCACGTCCAAATTTTCTACAAAACATTGCATTATTTTTGTCATCAGAAAAAAAAAAAAAAACAACCTTTTTCTAATTAAAAAAAGTAACGTAAGATATTAGGAGTGCTGCTCTATCTCTATGTGTCCCATCATCTCTATGACTGAGCAAGACCTGAGCCAGCTGCCCTGGCTGGAGAGCTTCAGCTACCGACGCGAACAGCCGGTCAGCTAATCCTGCCATTTCCAACCATCTCAGCCGCTCACACTTGCTTGTTCCCCGCGTGTGAGGCCGAGCTGGGGTTTAGTGGGAGCCAACAGAGACAATTCATCACACGCGTTCACAACCTGCCGCCCCACCATCCTTGATATCCTGCCAAATCTACAGCCTTGTGCTCATTCAGTCCTTGGCCAGGCTGCCCATGGGGATGGCCCGGGCAGATCCTGGAACTGGCACTGGTGGTTCAGCAGGATGGGGCTTTCTGTCTCACTCCATCCATCGTCGCTCTGTGCCCCAATGAGCGGCCCAAAGGCTGAAAGTGCCCTCCTGACATCGCAGCTGGAGGACCCGGGGAGCAATTACCCATACGCTTTCTGGGCTCGCTGTCCCCTGAAGTTTCAATTAAAGATGCTCTCAGTTCTTCTGTCTTGTTTTTCTCATCCTGACTTAGGACCCTCCCCTCCCCTACAGGGCCACTGAATACCCGGGTTCAGACTGTCGTCGCAAACGCCAAGCGACACCATTCACTCCATAGTCTAAGCAAGTGGCTCCCTGTGTTGTTGAGCAAAACACAGTTGTATCCCGTGCAGTCGTATCCGAGGGCCTGCCGCATCCTGCATTCTCTCTTCGCCTCCGGAATGACACTTAAGCCACCACGTTGCTGATGCACCACGACTGTAAAGGGATAGAGAGAGCGCGTGCAAGCGAAGACCCAAAAGGCAAAGGACAACCAAGGTTGACTCGTCGGACCACGTAGGACACCTCTGGGTACCATCCACACGCCCCCAGAGTAGAGTCCCCTGACGTGGCTTGAAAGGGTTCAAACATTCGAGGCAGTGACACAAACAGGGAATGCGGGGGAGGAGACGCCGGGGAGTAATGTGCACGGTTTGCAGATGTAGCAGCTGGGAGCTATTTCTCTCAAGGGCAGTTATCAGCAGTTGGGGGGTCACAACTGCCACCACCATGGGCATGGAGGGAATGGTAAGCGTACTTCTTCAAACACTTAAATTCCCATTTTCGTTTTTGGTGTATTCACAGACACAAAGCTATCCCCGCCCCCAACTACAAAATGCCTCTCAACATTGTTCTTGAACCGACCCACACACAGGCCACCCCTCGTTCCACAAACATCACTGAGCTTGACTTCGGCAAGAGTCCACAGCAACTTTCCACTCTCCAAACCAGGACCTTTTAGTACTTGTAGTACCTGTAGCTCCTCCTCACTGAGTAGTGACGGGGTGCTAGGCGATGTTCTCTCTGCTTTACATACACTGTCTCACTGCATCCGCAGAACAATAAACAGCCTTGCGTTCTACTGATATTTTACCTTTATGGACGAGGAAATGAAGAGCTAAAGAGATTGAGTAATTTGTCAAGGTGCCAGCGTTTTATGGCCGGGACGGGTTGTCTGGTCCAGAGCCGGCTTGTAACCACTGGGTTCTACCCTCCTCAGTCCAATTCTCCCTCATCACCCTGGCTTCTTTGCAGCTTTAGGCACTGCTGGCCTCTCCCACCTGGCTTCTCTCTCCCTTTGCTTCTGTTGATCTCCGACTTCTCTTGCTTTGCCTGCCTCCCCCCGCTCCAAAAGCAGGTTCCTGCTCACTCATATCATCCTCTATCCATTAGCACGGCTCTGTCCTCTCCCGCCCTGCAGGTCGGGGAAAGGAAGCAACCAGGAAAAAAACTCTCATAATGATAGAGAAAACTCCCAGCAAGATGGCGACTACATTGGCAATTGACATCTGGAATTCTAGACTTGTAGAAGGGCCCCATGTTTCATAGAAGAAGAACCGGAGTCCAGACTGTGATTACAAGGTTTAGGTCTATGTGGCCAGTTAATAATGTGCGGGCATCAGAATCTAAGTAGGTTTTTGCCACCCAGAGACCTTTCACTGGAGCCCACTCTTCCAACAAGACTATGGTCTTAACAAAGACCCGGGGGGCCTGTTGTCCACACAGGACTTGCACGCTTACGGACCCAGATCCCGATCCCAGGGCAACATTTATTTTCCGCAGCCCACTCTTCCCCATCAAAGCCTCTTTGTACCTGAATTTCTACCCTCCCTTTCTCTTCGGTCTACCTGCCCACCTGCGATCTGGGTTTTTCCAAGCTGTTAGCCCTCTGGCTCTACTAACATCTTTCTTCTTCTATAGGGTTGTTTTCAGCAGGATGCAAAGGCCATTAGTAAATCAATAACGTTTTATTTAGAAAAGGGGGGGAGGAAAGGACCTGGAGTTTTTAATTCAGATCTAGCAACTCCTGGGGCATTATCAGGAGCATTTTAAAACTAGGCCTTTGAAAAGCATGATGCTGCAGCTGTTGGAACTTGATAGCTTCCTGCCCATAAACGGGAGCAGCTTGCCATGGGTGGGATCATTAGCCGAAACCTCCCTCTCCTGTGCTGGGTACGGCTTCCTCTAACTCTAATGCCATATGTGCAGTCTATTGCTTTAGACCTCTTTGTTTTACTCCTGCCTCCTTCCCCTTCTCTCCATTCATCTCTCTCCCTGTCTCCACACGTGTCCTCTTCCTTCTTTCTAGGAATCTTTGCATTTCCACATATCGGTGTGTTGCCGCCGTCCAATGCAGCAAACACTTCCACCGGGGCAGTCTCGTCAATGAAGCCCCCTCGAGCATCTGAAGCACCAACCTCTCTATGTTCGCAAAGATGACCCTCCAAAGGTCAGCACGTGCCATGGGACCAATCTTTGAGGACTCCTGTCATTGTTCTGCTCCTACTCCTGTTCCAGCCTCACTGCCTGCGGGCAGAAAACAAAGTCATGGATCTGTATGGGTATGAATGGGACAAGAGAAGTGATGGCAGGGGCACACACGTGAAGGCCAATGTCATGGTGTCTGAAACAACACACTTAAGATTTGACCCTATAACACTGCCATTCTGCATTTCCTTTGATCCAGCAAGTCTATCCCTGGACGAGTGTTCTGAAGATGCACACGGAGATTCAGCTACAAGGATGGTTTATTGCTTGACAACAGCGGAGAGAGAGAGAAACTGAGCTACTTATGTTTCTGAAGTATATTCTTTACCTGTTACTGTGTAGCCATGAACACAAAACGTAGCAGCTGAAAATTTAAAAAAAAAAATGTTTACTATCTCACACAATTTCTGTGGGTCAGGAAGTCAGGCTGGCTCTGGGTCTCTTACCAGGTTGCATTCATGACGTTGCCTAGGGCTACGGGCATCTGAATATTTGGGGGTAGAAGACCCAAGTCTAAGTTGGTTCATTCTCAAGGCCAGCGGGTTGGCGCTGGCTCTCGGTAGGAGCTCCCCATTACTCTTCATTCACACAGACCTCTCTGAAGGACAACTCAAGTATCCTCGCAACACGGAAGCTGGCTTTCTCCGGAGTGGGTACTCCACAAGAGAGCAAGGCAGAAGCCACCACGATGTTTGCAACCTAGCCACGCAAGTTGCGCACCACAACGTCTGCTGCAGGTACCGCTCACATAGATCTAACCGGGTACTCTGGGGGAGGGGACTACCCAAGGGGGTAGATACCAGGAACGGAGACTCGTTGAAGGCCATCTTGAAGGCTGGCTACCACATATGGGGACTACTTCACCAGGAGCAGCAGCCCTGGTCTCTCTCCTCACCAAGAATTCTTCATTCTGTGAGTTTGAGAGAACACTGAAGCTGGTCTGGGCCCGTTAGTTCTAGACTTCTTTGTCTTTGCCAGCTGTCTGCATGCAGTGGATGTGCATTCTGCCTGCTCCCTGTCATCCAATAAAACGCAGGAGCTCTGCTTCTGTGGCACGGCAGTCGGCTCGGAGGGGTGGCGATGGGAGGGCTTGTGTATCTAAGCCTGATTTAGTTCCAGATCTAGGTCACATTCTGTACTTCTCTCTTCCAGCAATGAAGCTCGTCTCTACCTGTGTCTTACTCTTCCATGGATTCCCAAGGTCCAAGTGCTTTTTATTGACCCATCGCACTCCCGATTATGTTTTATATTTTAAAATGTGGTCCTTATGATAGTGGAAAATTCAAGACACCTAAATGTTGTACAACAGATTGAGCAAATTATGGCATATCCATATAATTCAGTATAATACAATCTTTTAAAAGTATGCTATATAAGAATATTTAATGATACAGAAAATTGCTTAAGATATATTAAGTGAATACAGGATATGAAACAGTATGCAAGTTATTGCTCTATTAAAAATAATGTACATATGCTTAAAAAAGAACACCACACAGATACCATTTTGGAGCCAAGGTATGTATGTATGTATGTATGTACGTGTATGTGTATATATATCAAATATCAACTGTAGTTATCATTGGTTGGTAGGCTTATGGGTAGTTAAAATTTCCTTCCTTTTGTGTTCCCTAAATTGCCCACAGTTTACACTCATTACCTCTGTAGTGAGGAAAAAAAAGAGAGAAAGTTTGCAGATGCTATAGTTCAGGGGTTCAATTAAAAGTAACTAGACGTTTCTGACATCCTTTATTGGAGAGAGAGTCAGGCATTAGAGTGACTCCCGCATCACCTCCATAAGTTCATCTGACACCCTTGACTAATGCCTCTTTCATAAACATGCCCTCCTCTTGGTTTTCTTGACCCCATACTTTGTTTTCTTTCTGCTTTCTCTCTAACAGGCCCATACTCCTATACCAAGTCATTAAACGTTAGGGTTTCTCAAAGTACAGTTCCAGGCCTTTCCCTCTTCTCCCTATATCCTCTACCCTGGGAGGCGTCAACCCACATCCGTGGCCACAGAAAGCAGTTACCCATAGATTATAAGAAATTCATGCCTCAAGCCCAGGCCTCCCTCCTGAGCTCATAGGATTTGTGTACAACCTGAGTACTTTGACGTCTCAAAACTTTCTCAAGTCAGTAAGTGCAAAATCAGCCTCATGATCTTAAGTGGCTCATGATCTTAGCAAAGCGAAGGGCAGAATAATATGTTCTTGGGGTTCTCAATCCTGGTTGCACATTGGAATCACCGGGAAAGCCTTTTTAAAAATACCAACGCCTGAACCCCTAACGGTTCTGATTAAAAAGTGTGGGGTCACGCCCTGCAGCGAGTATTTTTTAAAGCCCCCTCAAAGGATTTTAATGAATGGACAGCGTTGAGTGCCACTGATATACTTATTCAATAGAAACCTCACAGTAATTTTGGTATCTTCCTCTTTCTTGTCCCTTAAGTATAACCTATCCCTAAATCCTACCAATTTGACTTCTAAAATATTGCTCAAAGTTAACCATAAGTCTTTGTTCTCACTGCCACCACCTTAATCTAAACGATCTTCTCTCATCTGGACTTCCAATGCTTTTTGCATAATGCGTCAGATCTGAACATATCATCTCTTTTTACCTCCTGTCGTGGCCCCCAGTGAGTCAGATCCTTGTAGAATCCCCTCCTCTTGAGTACAGGAAGGGCCTGTAGCTTGCTTCTAATCAACAGAATGCAGCAACAGTGATGGGATGTCACTCTCACTATTACATTATATTAGGGAAGACCCCATTTTAGCAGACTGGAGACAGAGATTCTATTGCTGGATTGAAGAAGCAAACAGCCAGGCTGTGAACTGCCTATGCAGACGGCCATGTGGCAGTGGCCTGTGGACAGCCTCTAGGACCTGAGGTTAGTCTCCAGCTGACAGCCAGTATGAAGCTGAGGCCCTCGGACCTAAAACTGTAAGGAAGTAAATTCTGCCAACAAGTGGCAAGGTCGTAAAAGTGGATTTTCCTTAGGTGAGCTTCCAGGGACAATATAGCCTGGCCAACATGTTGACTTCAGCCACGTGAAGCCCCACGGAAAGGATCTAGCTAAGCCATGCACACGTTCCTGACTCAGGGGAACTGGGAGATCACTAATGTGAGTTGGTTTAAAGCACTAGATTTGTGCTAAACTGCTATGCAGCTATAGAAAATAGACCCTTGGGGTGTCTGAGTGGCTCAGTGGGTTGAGCTACCAACTCTTGATTTCAGCTCAGGTCATGATCCCAGGGTTGTGGGATTGAGCCCTGCGTTGGGCTCTGTGATGAGTGTGGAGCCTGCTTAAGATTCACTCTCTCTCCCTCGGCCCCTCTCCCCTGCCTGTTCTCTCTGTCTCTAAAAACAAACAAGCAGACAAAAGAAATAAAGGAAAAAGAAAACTAATAGACCTGCTCATTCTCAACCCCAAAACACAGCAATCATTCAACAGCTTCCCATCACTCTTAATATGAATGATCTGGCTCCTCCCACCTCTCCAAACCCATATGTTCTACCTTGCTCTGTGCACTAGCCATGTAGACCTTCTTTAAAGGCCTGGGATGAGTCTAATAGCCTTCAACCACGGGGCATTTGCTCCTCACATTGCCTCTGCGTGAGCAAATGCTCTTGAGGGCTCTGTTCATCTATTTCTCACTCAACCCACCTCTTTAAGGAAGCCTTCTTTGAATGTCCCTGTCAGAGTCAAATTCCTGACTACAAGCACCTGTTAACATTGTCTTTTACTCATAAAACTTGCCAATATAATTTTACATACTCGTTTGGATCATTATTTGATCAAAGCGTGTCTCCCTCGCTAGTCTGTGAGTTCCATGAAGGCTGCATTATCACTTGCTTTGGCTTGTCATTTTAACCCCAGTATCTAACACATTACCTAACATTTAAAATGTTCCTTGGATGGACGGACGGACGGATGGATGGATGGAGGAAAAGTGAATTGGATATGGCTTTTGTACCCCCACTTCATCCCAGTGCATTCATATTAGAGCACTGGATCTCACCTCACCTCAATGGATCTAGGTCAGATGAAAGTCTATAAGCCAAGGATTCAGGAGAAAAAAAAACTACAACCAGACAAATACCCAACAATTGTTAATTCTTCAACAAAAGTTGGCAAGCAACTATATGTAAGGCTATGTGTTAAGTGTATGTGGGCTGCCAAGAAGTACAAGGCAAAATCTCTGACTTCTTAAAATAAGCAAGGACCCATTTTAGGGTCTCGAGAGAAAACTTAAGAAACCTTCTCTTTTATTCAAGAAATAGTCCTTTATGATACAGTTGGTGAAGTTAAAATTGCCAGAAGACTCCCGTTCAAGCTCATCCTAATCCAACGAGGGTCAAGGTAGGAGAAAACAGATGATCTGCACAGATGTGCCCTCCTAAGTTTAAGCTTCTAGAACTCTTGAATGTCCAGGTTCTATTCAGCACCTGTTTTATAAACTATGAGTCACGATAAATACTATTTTTATATCTTAGACTTATTCCACAAAATATTGACGAATTTCTACACGCTGAGCACTAGTCAACTACTTCTTATGTTTATATTCCAGTGGGATAGAATACAGATGGCAAACATATCAATAATTAAATATATAACATATCAGGTGGGAATAGTTCCATGAAGAAGAGTACAGCAAGGCAAGAGGATAGAAAGCAACAGTGTAGGGAGGGGGTTGTTATCTTATATCAAGTACTCAAGTAATAGGTATATTTGAGCAAAGACTCGATGCAAGTGAAATGGGAACATTAAGAGGGCATTTGGAGGAATAAAGCATGTCAGGCTGAGGGAGAAGAGCGGGCAGGCATGAGCCTACTTTGCCAGCGAGAGGAACGGCACAGAGGCTGGTGTGGCAGCAGGGCCACGAGGGAGTGAGGGTGCAGGAGAGCATGAGGTCAGATAGGTAGAGGACAACCAGATTCTGTAAGAACCACGAGGCGTGAGCTTGACCTGAGTACAACGTTATGCTGGAGTAGGTTTGCTAAGGCTGCTCTGTTGAGAAGAGAATCTATCTAGAACGCCAAGGGTGGAGGAAAGATGAGGTCAGAGGTCAGAAAATGGACTGGGTAAAAAATGACACCGCCTTGGACTAGGGAGGTCACTGTGGAGATGGTGAACGATCGTCCAAATCTGTCCATAGATCACAGGTGGAGCTGTCAATGTCTACCAAGGCCTTGGCTGGGAGCATAAGGGAAAAAGGAGTTGGCCATGCTCTAGAATTCGGTACGTTTTTTTTTAATGTTTATTTGTTTTTGAGAGAGACAGAGAGAGCACGAGCAAGGGAGGGGCAGAGAGAGAGGGAGACACAGAATCCAAAGCAGGCTCCAGGCTCTGAGCTGTCAGCACAGAGCCCGACACGGGGCTTGAACTCATGATCTGCAAAATCATGACCTGAGCCGAAGTCGGACGCTTAACCCACTGAGCCATCCAGGAGCCCCAGCACATTTTATTCTTAAAGAAGACACCCTTCGATCTCTTTCCTGCCCTTCTTTCATACGTCATCATCAACAGAGTCATCTTGGGATATGCCTGAATCCCAAATTGCTCAGCCTAAATACAATTTTCAGAGTTAGAATGCTAAGAAGCCCTTTTTACCCTGAAAATGCTGTCCTTTTTTTTTTTTTTTTTTTTTTTGCATCTCCACTGAGGAAAGATGAGAGAAAGCACTTCAGCTGGAACATGACGGAGGCCACATGGAGACAAGGGAAATCCAGATCAGAAGCTAACAGTAAGGAAAAATGAGAAGGAGTCCTTAAAAGAGCCCTCAATTCCGATCTGCCTGGGACATCTGGGGGAGGGCTGGGCGGTTCTCCAGTGTCCTCTCCTCTCTGTGATGCGGGCCTCAGAAGGAGCTGGTGATCAAAATTATCAGCTAATCCTCCTCCTTCTCCAGAGCAAGCTGGGCTCATGCTGTGCAAAGTTGCCCTTAAAAAGTCAAACAAAAGCTGCTCCAGTACATGTGGCCAGAGTTGGAAATGCAAACCACCACCCGGCTGCAAATAGATCATTCATTGATTTTCCTCAAGTTTGGCCTACAACTGCTGTCTGTCAGAGAATTATCATGCTGCCAAGTTTAAAAGTTTATTACGTTGACCCTACGAGAGCAATAAGGTATAAGGGTGGGGGACATTTACATTCGCTTACCCCACCTCCACCCCCATCTTGCGATGAGCAAAATATCTAAGGGTGTTTTTTTTCCCTAAAGTATTACCTCAGGGATGAAAACAGAATACAACATCCATGTCTGTGTGAAGCTTGTACATATGGCGTGTGACTCCGTATCTACAAGAGTATATTTCTTCAGGATTAGCACGGGAGATGTCAACAGGAGGGAGGACAGAGAGAAGAAAATACAATTCGTCTTTCTTTTGACTCTTAGAATCTCCAATTGCCCAACTGCCATTTTGCAGGACTAGCCTGAGCCCGTGACACCGAGGTCACTCCCCTTGCTAAAAGGTATACTTTCGTTTCACAATTGTTGGACCACGAGCACCTAGTATGTGTCAGGAGGGACTGGGGGTACAGTGAGGGACGAAGAAACAGCTTCCCCAGGATCACGGACTCTTCTTCCGGCATTCTGGGACTGGTCTATGCTCCTACACTTTCCTTGACCACCCTTTATTTATTTCCTTAAGTTTATTCTATTTATTTTGAGAGAGGGGGTGCAAGTAGGGGAGGGGCAGAGAGAGAAGGAGAGAGAGAATCCCAAGCAGGTTCCTCGCTGGCAGCACAGAGCCCTACCTGGGGCTCGAACCCATGAACCGTGAGATCATGACCTGAGCAGAAGCCAAGAGTCCCGTGCTCAACAGGATGAGCCACCCAAGAGCCCCTTCTTATCCATCCTTTGAACTGAGTAGCCCCGACCCTGCCATTCTTGGAGGACTTTCCTCCTCATTCCCAAGGTTCCCGAGCTCCCACATTTTCCCTGTCGCCCATCCAGCAATGCGGCCCCCATTTACAAACCTGAGCTCCAGACCTGCGCGTGTGTGCGCACACACACAACACACACAGATGTGGTCATTACTGTGCTCATTAAAAGATGAAATCGGCACCTCGTGCTGTCGGCACCAAGGAAAACAGTACAGAGTCTGAGGCACATTCATTCCGCTTCCCCCTCCAGTTTCACTGCTCGGAGTAAGAAGCGTGAACAGCTTAGTGCAGGTCTTCACGTCCTCCAGTCCATGCTCGTCTAAATCTGTATGTAAGTCTGTTTCTATACGTATACATTTCTATATCTCTATATACATTTTCCACAGACATCTTAATTTCAGTGCATCTTAGATTTAGACGTTAGACCCAATTTTCTATGACCTTACTTCATGTTTGCTTTGCTTTGAACTGAAAACAAGCAAGTTTCCCAACTCATCAATCGACGAGCCCCCCCCCCCCCAAATCACCATACTCCTATCCATCCTTTTCTCCCCTAACAGTGACTGTTCTAAATGCCCATCTGGTCTGCTTAACATCTTCCATTGGCTTCTCATTGCTCACATGAGAAGGTCTGAGTGCCTTTCCCTTGTATGCAAGGGCCTTTAGGATCTGGCTTCAATCTCTCTTGTTTTGGTCACACCTTACACTCCATCACTGCCCCTCATCCAACAGCTTATTCCCCATCCTATTCAGCTCTGCCCTGGGGCAAAGCCCATGCTTTCTCCTGTCTCTGCTCCTTTGCATATGCCAGGCCCTCTTCCTGGGTGGGGGTATGCATTAGCCAGCTAAACCCGCTATAACAAAATATCACAGACTGGGTGGCTTAAACAACAGAAACTTATTTTCTCCCAGTTCTGGAGGCTGGGAATCCGAGACCATGGTGCGAAGGAGAGGCAGAGGCAGAGGCAGAGGCAGAGGCAGAGGCAGAGGCAGAGGCAGAGGGAGAGGGAGAGGGAGAGGGAGAGGGAGAGGGAGAGGGAGAGGGAGATCTTTTCTCTCTTCCTTTTCTTAGGACACAGCTCTATGGTATTGGGGCTCCACCCTATGACTTCATTTCACCTTAGTTACCTGCTAAGGATCCTATCTTCAGATATAGTCACATTGTGTTTAGGGCTTCAACATATGAATTGGGAAAAGATTTTCCTCCTTTTTAATTTTTTAAAAAAATATTATTTTTGAGAGAGAGAGCAAGCAGGGGAGGGGCAGAGAGAGAGGGAGATACAGAAGCTGAAGCAGGTTCCAGGCTCTGAGCTGTCAGCACAGAGCCTGACACGGGGCTCGAACTCATGGACTGTGAGATCATGACCTGAGCTGAAGTCGGCCACTTAACTGACTGAGCCACCCAGACGCCCCAGATTTTCCTTCTTCTCAGCACAGAAGTTAAGAGCGGGTGCTTTGATCTAGACTGCCTGGGTCTGAATCCTCCTTCTACCATTTAGTCTCTGAGTGACACTGAGCAGGATACTTAACCTATTGGTGTTTTAGACAGAGCAGAATCAGAATCAACTGAAGGGATTATTAAAACACAGGCTACAAAGCCCACCCAACTGTTTCTCAGTCAGTAGGTCTGGGGTGGGGACTGAGAACCTGCATTTCTTTTCTTTCTTTTTTTTTTTAAAGTTTATTTAGTTTGAGAGAGAGAACAAGCAGGGGAGGGGCAGTGAGAAGGAGACAGAATCCCGTGCAAGCTTCCATCAACGCGTAGCCCGACGGGAGGCTCGAACTCAAGAATTGCGAGATCACAGCCTGAGCTGAAGTCAAACCAACCGAGCCACACAGGCGCCCTGAAGAACCTGCATTTTTAACAAGGTCCCTAGTGATGACGCCACTGCCTGGGAGGCACCGCATTTGGAGAACCACTTCCCTACCACAAACTGGTAGGGAATTTGTGCTAATATTAACACCTACCTCCTAAGTTTGTCATTGGGATGACTAGATGGGTTACAAAGAGTTCAGAGCAGCGCCTCTTTATGCTAATTGTCCAATGAATGTTTGCGGTCACTATTATCCTTTGCCTGGCAAAAGGTACGTTTGTCATCACTCACATTAAATTTCGCATTTGCTGAAAAGCTTCCTTGATATTTCCTGGTCGAATCTGTAGTCTCACACCTCTATTTTCCCTACCCCATTACAGAACTTACCACATGAAATTGTAACTACTTGTGCCCTACACGAAAGCCCATGCCTTCCAGGGACTGAACTGCTTGAGGTTGGGAACTCTGTATTATTTCCCTTTGATTTTCCAGGATTTGCGGGGCAGAGAGCAGCTGCCCAATGACTATGCTCCAATTGAAGAAACCCGTGCAGAGTGCCCCGCATCTGTGAGTGTGCACACAGGGTGGGCCGGACTCGGGTTGTCCTTTAGATGCTCACCTAAACTCTAACATATGCGGTCTCCTCCTCTGGCAGTGGTTCTCAATTAGATCACCTTCTACACCAAGCACCTGGGCCCCTCCCCAGACCAATCAGTGCAGCGTCTCCAGGTCTAGGGCCTGGGCACTAAGTTTTCCAAGCTCATCAGGTGATTCTAATGCATATCTAGGGCGGAAAACAACTGGGCCAGGAGAATGCAATCTGTTAAAATGTGCATCTCCTGCAACATTAGCAGTCTTCTACTCCGGACCATACATTTGTTTCTCTTATCCCAATATAAATTGCCAGCTTTGAACAGTTTTGAAAAGGGGTAAATAGAGAAATTAGCATTTGTAGAGCACTTTACAGTGTTCAAAGCACTTTCGTACTCAGTGTGTCATCAAAATCTTAAAATAACCCAGTGAGGAAGGTATCATTATTCTTTACAAATGCTTTGAGGCAACAGCCCAGGGAGGGGGATATACACCAAACCCTCTTAAAAGAAGCAACAAATCAGCAAAATGCCATCTGCCTGGTTTTTTGCTCTTGGCCTATCTGTTACCAACAATGCTACCTACAGGCCATCTGTGCTACTCGTCCAGGACTTGGATTCCAAGCATTTTTCTCCACTTGGCTTTTGGCACATCGGGTTCTATGGCTGGTCGATGACTTCTGCTTTGCCCCTTGGCATCCCTAGGTAGGCTCGGCTCTTTGCCAGCTGCTTTCCAAGAACTGACTCCCTCTTGTTCGCAGGCACTGGTGTTGGTTTGACTCCACTATGCCCACTGAGAGCATCCCACAATTTCCCCAATCTTAACCATAGTTAAGGAAACTTCGGTCCGGAGGAACTCAGTGGCTTGCCTAGATGCACACAGTCAGTGAATGGCAGAGCTGGGATTCAAACCCAGATGAAGTAAGAAACAACTTAGGAGGGCTAAATGCTTTAAGGTAAGAATGGACAGGGAAGAGGGACAAGGGCGCGACGAGGAAAGAGAAGGCATTGAGCATGTGCTATGCTCAACACAAGTCTGCCCAGGGCCACTTCTGAGCTTGTGAGCAGAAGACTAGACTACAGAATAGTACCATTACTGTTTTAAAATGGGTGAAAGGAGTCCAAGGGTAAAAAAATAAAAAGTCAAGTTAGTCTGATGCCCATTATAATAAAAGAATCACAATTACACAATAAGGCTAACTTTACTGAATGCTTATTTTCATAGAGCTGGTAAGTCCTTAAATAAGAAAATACCATCAGCCTAGAAGTAAATATAGTACAGAGACGGGTGAAAAGCAGAAAGAAAAAAACCGTTAAGGTGTACTGGCAACACCTTTTCCACTACAAAATCAAGAACAGGGTAAAAACAGAGAAAGTAGCGAAAACAAACATAAAAATAAATAAAACCACATGGGATAAAGCTGTTGTGGAACGTGGTACCCGCAGGAGATTCCAGAACATTGCTCCTTTGGGGGATGGATGCCATAGTCCTCCTACATTGTGTTTCGGGAAGTGTTTAAACACACGTAATTTAAAAAATAATAAAATGACAGTGTCACGTAGAGGGCCTTCACGGGCCATGAATTGAGTTACTGCGTTTTGTTAGGGTGGAAAAAAAAGGGGGGCGGGGGGAATATTAGAGGCCCAGCATTCTTTGTAAGAGTGAGTGCTATTCCTTACAACCTGTTGGAGTCAGTCTTGCATGCGTGTGAGGGTGCCGTCAGCAAGTGAATTTCATTCCATATGGTGGCAACACAAAAAAGCATGAAAACTAATGATGTAAAGGGATATTTAAAGACATGAAAAAGGGTTTAGAAAAATAAAACAGTCACAATAGTCTGCTAAATAGGCTGGAATTTAAATCTCCAAAAAAAGTAGTTTGCTCATCAAAGATGTCCCTCCGGTACATTGTTTTATTTCAGGGATGTGGCGGCGACCCAAAAATATTTTTGGAAGTACCTCCAAAACCCGAAGCACATTCTTGTAAATATAATTAACAGTGGCAAATATTTGTCCTTGGAGGGAATAATTTATGTTTAGATTAAAAGTCAGAACCAAATATGATGAATAACAAAGACTATAAAGATGAGTTGGGAAAACCTTGGGCTGTAAGCCTCCTCGAGAATGGGGAGCATTTCTTTTATTTTATACGTTCGGGTCCTGCCATACTGCTTGATGTAGGATAAGTGACCAGCAGGCGTTTGATGAGCGGAAAATATTTTGCTATGAGACCCAGAAAGTAATATTTTAAGAAGAATATCCAAAAATACTCTGATTAGTAGGGCATCATTGGAGAGAGCGTTAAGCCTGTCAAGGAGACTATAGGCCATTTCTGGGTCAACTCTTATTGGGTAATGCGGGTCTTGACGTACATGCTTCACACCCTCGCAAGTGTAGGCGTGCGCGTGTACACACACACACACACACACACACCGCTTTATAGTCCTACCTTTTCTATTCATATGCAAATATGTGCAAGGCATCCCTATAGGTATGGAAAGAAAGTTAAATCTTCTTAGTCATGGGTTGCTGTTCAGGAGAGAGGGAGAAATGAAGGCTTATTAAAATCAAAAGGGGATAGAAAGAGATTTGATACACTAAATGGTTAGACACGAGGTTTTGCCTGCAAATTAAGAATGTGTCTCATTCCCCCAAAAAAAGAAAGAAAAAAGAAAAAAAAAAGAATGTATCTCATCCCTAGTTGCTGATACCAGGAAAATGGGCATTTCTCATCTTTGTGATCCTGTCCATTCACACGTTGGGTATCGTGGGCAGGTGGAGTCCAAGTGGAGTCCAGGACCTCTGTCCAGACCTGGCTTCTCAGAAGCATATTACTGGTGGAAAGAACCCCACTACGTATCCTCCTCAAGTCGTGGGTGTCAAAATAATGGGAAGCCAGCTATTCTGTTAATGGAAAGAAGTAAGACTGAGATCATATTACAGAGGAAGATTTTTAGGGTATTGGGAGGACCAGAAAATTTGTTTTCCTATAAGTTACCTTAAAAATGTTATTGAGGAGGGGCACCTGAGTGGCTCAGTTGGGTTAAGTGGCCGACTTCGGCTCAGGATATAACCTCATGATTTGTGAGTTCAAGCCCCACGTCAGGCTCTGTGCTTTCTCAGATTCTGTCTCCCTCTCTCTGCCCCTCCCCTGCTCACACTCTGTCTCTCTCTTTCTCAAAAATAAATAAACATTAAAAAATGTTATTGGAGAAAACAAAATAAAAAACTGCCCATGCCTCTCCTATTGAATACTGCCAGGACATAAATAACACCAGCGTTACCCCTTTTAACATGATACAAACAATAAGATCCACAGTGAAACATCTCCTAAGTGTCATTAGCTTCTTCTTCACTTGCTGGTCTCAGTCTGGTCCTAACACCAGCATTTCTATTGTGACAAGAGCGTGCCAAAGTCCAGGACCACGGGAAGAATGGACTGGGAAGAATGGGACCCCAGTTACAGGTGTGGCTTTCGCCAATAACTAGCTCTGTGACCTTGAACAAGTTAGCCCTGAGCTTTGGTTACCTCCTGAATAAAACGGGGTGACTGGAATGACCACAGGTGAGGTGACTGGGTCTCCTTCCATCACTGGCAGGCTAATACTTTTTAAATACAGTTTCACCATGTGATGGGAAAGACAAGCCTAGAACAACACAATTCTATAAATGGACCCAACAATGTCTGCTGAAAAGACCTTTCCTCTGTTAAGGGCACATGCTGGAAATGGCAAGGTTCTCACAGTTAAATCCTACTTGAGGGATGCTTGAGTGGCAAGGCTCAAGTTCAAGAAGGACACACTTTTAATCCTTCTCCACGAAGAGAGACAGAAATAAAGATTTTGTAAAGTTGCCCAACAAGGGGAAAACTAAGAATTTCATGCAATTATATGGTTCCCGAAGGTTCTACTAATTGAATTACCATAGGCTCTTGTTGGGCATTCCTGACCATGTCGCCTATAATTCCATTAGTATTACCTCTGTGGATCCTATAAAGGCCATTAACATAAGGCAGATATTTGCTTTCAATACGATAACACAGATGATTTTGTCTAATTGTCTCCCTAATCCCTCCCCCTCACAGCCTGGGAAATCACTTGCAGTTGCTCAAATCCAGGCATTTGTTATTGCTGATCAAAACAGCTTTGGAAACATGACAGTGTTACTGAGGAGATGTGGCTCCTTCCCTTCACCCACCACATGCTCTTGTCTTCCAAAAGGATGAAATGAACATTTGTACTGACATCCCTACACTGGAACCATAGAGAGGAAGGAGAAAAGTGCACAGAGCCTGTCCTAGACCTTGCTACACCACCTGGGAACACAGGCCTGGTCTCATGAGCAGCTGATGCCTCACAACCCAAGTGGGTTTCCTCTTCCAAGGTTCTACTAGCCCACATCGGCCGTGGTTTGCTATTTGCTGGGCAGTTACCTCCACTGGAACAGGCCCATCCGGCTGCCCCTGTAGGCTGGCTCTTACCGTCCAGTCAAATCTGTTATTCTTGGGCTCCTCGGTCTTGAATATTCCTAAATCTGGTCTTTTTTTAAGTTATTCGGGGTCTTTGCTTTTGTACCTTGTTTTTGACTACCTGATTACTCATTCATTTCTACATGCTGGCTCCGCAGGGCAAAACCTGATTTCTTTTGCCCTTGCTCATTGCTCCAATGAGATATTTATAGGAAGGCTTGGGTAAAATAAGTTTTAGTGTTCTCTGA
This sequence comes from Herpailurus yagouaroundi, assembly GCF_014898765.1. Classification (NCBI taxonomy): domain Eukaryota; kingdom Metazoa; phylum Chordata; class Mammalia; order Carnivora; family Felidae; genus Herpailurus; species Herpailurus yagouaroundi. The sequence continues at coordinate 16,170,119 of NW_024412426.1, forward strand.
ATTACATTTATTCATGTTCCACTAGCCCACCACTATAAATAATCCAAAGTTGAACATAGGGTCAGCCCATGGTCAGTGTAGTATAAAACTTGGAAATCAGTTGTACCAGGGAGATGACTGATGTCCTTAATAAGAATAGAGCTTGGGTGGGCTCATTTCCTCTCCACAAATCCACACACACACACACACACACACACACACACACACACAGGCAGTGTAGCAAGGGGAAAAAAATAAGTTAAGACTGAGTTTGGAACCAGACGGCTTTCACAGTGGGTCTCTGTAATCTCACTTATATTTCTGCAACTCATTTCCCTCTTAGACTAATCCTTTGCTAATTACCAGACCCATCCACCCACAGCCCAAGTGGGCATGCACAAGTACGTACAGAGGCATGATAACATGTACAGCTGGCTGTCAATGAAGGACTTCAGGTCTCTGATCTTAGTGCTAAAGGTTTATCCTTCCCATGCTAAAGGACGTTCAAATCAAGACACTCTTAACTTTATGAGATTGGTGAGAAACCTCCATCAAAGATGGGAAGTAATGACAGGAAATGAGACCCCTATTATCTCTGCTCATAGCAGAGCAATTATTGGAATAATTGTTCCACTAGTGATCACGAATCCCACACTTAAACTTGTTTCTCCATTATTTTCATTATTCCAATTGATCGATGACACTTTAAAACCTATTTCAAAGAAATATGGTCTTTCATTATAATTTTTTTTATTTTTTAATGTAAGATTAAAGCAAGCTATGTATCAAAGAACACATAAGAAGAAATGCATATTTTATGTAACATAGAAAATAGATCTGATCTTCACAAGGGCTATTCACTATAAATTTCTAGTTACAAAATATGCAGCTGGACAACTGAAAATGTTTTGTGTTTCTAATCTAGGTTTCTTCTGTATACATTATAGGTGAAAGACACATGAATCAAGTGAACCAGCTTTGGAAAGGGACCTGCCAGACCATTAAGTCCTACATCCCCAAGGGCTACTGTACTTTGTTCCCATCCTCATACTCTCCAGAGTTTTATCCACTTTCACTTCAAATGTCTTAAGCAATGCATTTCCTGGAGGAAAAGGTCGGGGTAACAGTGGTTGCTGTTAGAAAGCCTTCCTGACATAAGCCTTGGCTGCTCTTTGAAATTCAGCCCAGAAATGCTCTATGTGCAAATTACTACTCGTTCAATTAGGACACAAGTTCTGATAGGACTCTTTAGCGGTAAGACTCTGGATTAGTAAACTAGTGCTCTGTGGCAAAGAAGCAAATGGAAATATTATACTCTCCTAAAGGGATAATGCTCTCTGGACACATAACAACACCACCGGGACCCTCTGCCATATTAAGATGTTGGATCTTCTCCGGACTGTTGAGTGAAACGTTGGGCTTTTGCTCATTGGCTTGGGATGATATCATAACATTCATGGGCCAAGCAACTGTGTTAAACTCTGAATCACCTCACTTAATCTTCACCACAGCCCTGTGAGAGACACAATGGTCGACAACATTTTCTATATGAAGCAGCTTGGCTCTGTTAAGTGACTCACTCATGATCACATCACTAGTAGAGCCCAGAACTGAAACCAAGCCATCTGACCCTAGAGTCTGTTCTAACCACACCCTGGGTCCAAGCAGACAGACTGGTCCCCCAAAGCTCACTTCCTAGCCCATGAAACTGTAGTTCATTAGTGAAGGAGGAACCATCAGATGGTCTGGTCTGCCTATAGCTGCTTCAAAGGGGATCCACATGCTTTTCCTGACTAACTCCCACTAGGGGAAGAAAGAGGAGAGAACAGGAGCCTGCCAACCTCGACAGATGGTGTGTAGGCTGTTCTGGAGATGGGAAGAGAGAGATTTTTGCTGGCTGACAAAGAACAAGGGAAAAAGATTGGAGAGAAGTGTGACATAAGCAGAAAGAGCTAAACTTGAATTTGAAATACATGTGGTAGAGAAGATTGAGGGATAGAGACTGATCTAGGAGACAGATGGGTAAATAGACTTAAAAGGACATTATTTTAAATGCCACATAACTCCAGTCTAGGGAGAAAAAGTGAGTGAGGAGATACAATCAGAAATGAGAGAAGTAAACTCCTCTCCATGGTGTTTCTGTAGTCTTTCAATGGATGGATTCAAAAGACCTGTGACTTGTTCCCCCACCTGCCAAGCAGTTAAAGATCCATATTCATGTCCAAAGGAAACTTTCCCTAGTCATTCTAGCTTGGAGTCAGCCTCACAGAGGAGAAGATGGGAACATTCTGAGGAAGCTTAGAATTGTATCAGTCCTATTCATTGTCAGCTGAGTTCCAGAAAGGGGACATTAAAATGGAATGGAATTTCTGTTCAGTTGAAACTTACGGGTAAACCACCTGTTACCAAGCTTCAAGGAACCCTCCCGAATCCTGGCTGAGAGAACACTGATGGTGAGTGATCAGTGTCCCACATACTCTCTTTTTGTTTTCTCTCACAAGCCTGGCTTAGGTTATTTATGCACATGACTTAACATTAAGATGGTTTATTCATGAGATTGCCTTAGGAGACAGGAGACAGACAACCTGCTTTTGTGAGGGTCTCTCTGGAGACTGGCAGTTACACAATGTATTGTTACTCCGTCAGGCTCTATGAGGACAAAACATCACAATGTAGAGGCCTCTGTTGAAAATAATGATCTGTGCTGTGTAGGTCCCAATTTGAGAAGCATTTATACTGATAAAGTTACTTGAAGAAAAAAAAGTCCAGATTCTTCAGCACCAGACAGGGCAGGTCTGTGTAAAGGAGGAGAGATCAGTGTCTTTGTCTGTTGGATCTTCAACAAGCCTGCAGGTAATTTACCATCCAGAAGGTAATTTACCATTGTTGGCTGTGGTTCTTCTCTGGAAGACATCAGGAGCAACCAAATGAATCATTCTGCCGTCTCTCAACACCATGCACTGTGGACAGGTGCTTGACCAGAGGCTGAGCGGTCTTGGATCCTGTTCTGGGAGGTGTGGTTACTAAAGAACATGATTACCAAATGGACCTTGTGAGAGAACTCCATGGCAGGAAATCTTGCTGACTACATCATAAGAAAATTACTTTTTTCAGGTACCTTTTTTTCAGCTTCCTTAATAGCAGCCTTTGGTCATTTGTTTGGATTTGTGGAATCAAATCTAACTGGGGCCTATTGCTTTCAATTAAGGTCACATAATGTATAACTGCAATTCTTAATTTGCATTAAGACTCTTAAAACGTTTTGTCCCAGTTAGGACTGCACTAAAGACATCAGTTGTGTCTGTCCTGTGTCCTGTGTCCGCCTTTTTCACCTCCCCCAAATTCTTCCGAGCTACAGATTTCCCTATAATTAATTGGTGCTGTGTCCTGAGTTAGCTTAATTGAAAGCATCACATTAATAAAACTTAGAAAAGGACGTCTTATAAAGGTATGTGTAAAGAGGGTGAGTTCTCTTGCAAACGTATACAATGCAGTTTCTGCTTTTCCAAAAAAGAACTCTCAGCAAAGATAGGTGTGAGTTTATTTTCCATAAACAGTTACTGAGTTCTTATCCTATAGAGCTCTGGGATTAAGCATAAATGTAAACTACGGTACATTCTCTAAGCTCTTAGGGAGCCTACCATGGGATAAAGCATGCATAGCGTGGAAGTTAAGAGGTGATATAACAGTTAAATAGGTTTCAGTGCACCTGGGTGACTCCGTCAGTTGAGCATCTGACTCTTGATTTTGGCTCAGGTCATGATCTCATGGTTCATGAGTTCGAGCCCCCTGTTGGGCTCTGTGCTGACATAGCACAGAGCCTGCTTGGGATTCTCTCCCCATCTCTCTGTTCCTGCCCCATTCGTGCTCTCTCAGTCTCTCTCAAAAATAAATAAATAAATATTTTCAAAAAAGAGTTAAATAGGTCTCAAGGAGCTATTAAACAAAATATATTAATTTCCCACTGTGGGGAAAATTCTCACGATAACCACATAACCACTTTCCCACCTTCTTGTGGACTTTGCTCAAATGTTATCTTGTCATTGGGTCTTGCCCTAACTATCCCATGTAATTGTGCAACCCTCCTCGACTGTTCCAATCTCCCCTGCTCTATTTTTTTTCTCACAGCACTTACTATCTTCTAGCAAAAAATACCACTCACTTATTCATAATGACTCTTGCTTATTTCGTCTCCTCCCACAAAAATATAAGCTCCATAAGGGCTGGGATATTATTTTCTGTCTATTTTGTTCACTGCTCTATCTCTGGCTCCTAGAAAATGCCTGGCACCTTGGAGAAGCTCAATAAATATTCGTTGCTCTTGTTATATGAGCTTGGAATTGAACTAGATAGGATGAATACGAACCTCAAGAAGGTACAGTAACTGCTGTAAGGAACTCACAAAATGATACTGACAACAAAGATAAAAAATAATGCAGCCACAAAGATAGTTATTCATCGAGCAATTTTTATGGGCCTGTCGCTGTGCTAAGTTCATTATTTCACTATTTCATTTATTTTTCAACAATAATCCTTTTAGACAGATATTATCTCCATTGTATTAGTAAGAAAACAAAGGCTCAGAAAATGTAAATCATTGGTCCCAGATAACGCAGCAAGAAAGTGTTTGTGTGGAATTTCTGTTCAAGTCTCTCCCTCTCCCTCCCTCCCTCCCTCTCTCTCTCTCTCTCTCCAAATTCATGATTTATCTTATTCTTTTAATTATGGAACTTTCCCAAACGTATACGAAAGTGGAAAGAATGTTATGAACCCCTCTGTACCCCCACAGCCACTCAGCTTCAACCAATAATGATAAATCTACACCCAGCCTTCCAAGAGTTTGTGATCTTAAGCACTTGCTATATGATCAAATAAAAGGAATAGAATTTGTATTCCTCTGAGAAGAGTGGGGCTCTCCACATGGGAGTGCTTAGAAAAGCCCTCACAAGGTCTGGTTTAGTTAAACTAACCCCCACACTCCTCGTCCTCCTCCTCCTCCTGCTCCTCACGGTTGATTATCCAGGCTTCACGTGAAGCCCGCAGGATTGAAATGCTCAGTCCCTGCTCTGGTCCTGATCCTGTGCTCGGCACGTCTGAGACCTGATCCAAAGGAAAATTATTTTGAGAAGACTTATTTTGGTGAGTGTATGTGCTCAGTTTGGGAGGAAGGGATTGTCCACTAAGCTCATTAACTGCCAAGGGGCTTCAGGATCCATAGGAGTAAGTTCAGAAGGAGAGACCTTGGAAGACCCGCTCTTTTGATGGGCTCCTGGGGCTGGTGCCTGATGGCAGGTCAGCAGCCTGGATGCACAAAAAGCCTGGGTGGCTCAGTCGGTTGAGTATCTGACTCTTGATAACAAACCTGCCTAAATTTCAGCTTCCTGATCTTAAAGGGGGCAACTGAATAGTCTACAATTTGTAGAGTGTCTAAAAGGATGTTTGGCAAGTGTTAGTTCTTTGGAAATCGGGTTGGGAAATTCTCTGTCGTTATCCTGTGACACTTCTCCAGCTTTCATTAATAAAGGAGAGTCCAAGTTCCCCAGTGGGATATGTCTATAACTAGTATTATTCACATTTTTACAAAGAAGGAAATTAAAGTAACCAAAAACTCCTGGCTGGATTGTAAGTTCCAGTGACCCACATCCCACCTGCATTTTGGAAGAGATCCAGGATCTGGGAGCCAAGATGTTTCTTTCTCAATTCCCTCTCACTCCCCAGGACCATGACTTTGACCTCCTGTTATCTCCTCATTAACACCTTTGAAGGAACTGACAGGAAAGCTCTACTCGTCCTACATACGTACACATATATGTACCTACATATCGATTTATGCCTTGCCACAATGCAGGCCTCATTAGTCTCCCTCCTCTTTTTGAATTAAGACTAGGAAGCCGAGGGCCAAAGAGGTGAAGTAAATTGGAACTGTGTCACCCAGCCCAGCTTGCCCCTTCAGGGACTCCTTCAATGGTCAGGTACATGAAGGGGTTGAGCCCAGGCTAGCCTGACAAGGACCAGGCGATTGCATTTCGTATGAAGGTGTCAGCAGGATGGCCAGATCTTCAGCCCAGTCCGTTATTTGGTAGGCACAGGATTCTGCACCTAATTGCTCTCCATGAATCATCCTTGTCAGGTTGTTTTGCTAAGCATATTTTGTGTTTAAGTACAGCAAAATCTTTCAGAGGTTCAGGCGGTCATTATAATAAATTCTCTGATGAATAAGGGGCAATGATCCCAGGCCCTCACGCAGGAAGAGAATCCTGAGGCACTGAGAGGTAGCTGGAGCTGTCATTCCTCCCTGGCAGAAATTCCCAGAACCTTCGCTACTGCAGGACAGGCTGTCTGATAGAGCAGATAACAGGACAGGCTCTTGAGGCTCACTGCCTGGGTTCAGATCCTAGTCAACTATTTTCAAACTCTGTGATCTTAAGCAAATAGTAGCCTCTCAGTGTCTCAGTTTCATCCTCAGTGAAATGGGGATAAAGCGCCTGACTCATAGGGTTATTTTAAGAAGTAAATAAGGTAATACATATTCAAAAATGCAGAACAGTACCTGGTGAATACTAAATGCTTAACCAATGACGGCTATTATAACCAACACTTCTCTGGACGATAAGATCTTCCCACGGTCCATGGTTCCCCCACTAATGTGATGCTACACGAATGTCACACATTCTCTCCTTGGGAAATCTGATAATAGTGTATCTCCCTTGTCCAGTAGATGCTGCCCATCCCCCCATGACAATGGTTTCCGTATGGAATTCACCCAAACTGCATAGGTTTTTCGCCATAAAGTTAAATGATTAAAAATGTCAAGGTCAAGACATATTGGAAATATTTGTCTAAATAAAGTGAAAGTGTATGTTTCTTTATTGCAAAACATTTCAGAACCTCTAGCCTGCTAAGTGAATTATAAACCTCCAATGGTATAGGAGAGGGCAGGTGGGAAGAAGAGAACCATGACCCCACCTCTTCCAAGCACAGACCTTATTTCCTTCATGACACCCATTAACTGCTTAAGGGACACTAATGTTCGGCCAAACTGAACTGGGTGACATTTTATTCGGTTTGCCTTAAAATGGTGTTTCTCAAAGGGTGGTCTTTAGATCATCTGCTTATTAAAACACAGTCTTCTGAATTTTATACAAGACCTATAGAATCAGACTCTCCGAAGGAGGAACTGAAGATTCTGCATTTTAACAAGCTCCCCAGGTGCACATTAAATTTTGAGAACCACCGCATTAAAGAAAACACTTTCCTGATTTTGGAATTCTATACATTTGAAATCCTGAATACGAAATTTTTCGCAACAGGAAGGATACTTGTTAACCTCCCAGAAGCCTGTATTTTATTTAATGAAAAGTGGATGCTGTGGGGGTAGATGGTGAGGTTGTTTAATTGAATACACATTAAAAAAATTTCCCTGTGCTAGATAGAAGGCTCAGATCCTGGCTACAAAATGTTTACAGTCTACACCTAAGAAGAGAACGAGGGACACTGCTCAGTTTCTCAGCTGCAGTCACCTGAGTGGTCAAGTTCACGTGGGATACAGGAGGCTCATTCTGGGAATCAAAGTAGGGAGTAGAAGAATTAATTTCTCTTCTAAGTGGTTCAGTCACCAATCAACCACCAAGATACTGTTTTGGTCTTTTTGTTTGTTTTGGTTTTGATATCCAGAAAGAACTGCGGTAAAAAACAGGACAAAGAAGTCAGATAAAGCAAAGGAGGAACGTAGGAAGTAGGGGAGGGGAACCTAATAGCTAGATGAATTATGGGAAGAGGGGAAAAAAAAAAAACCCAACCCTGCTGACTCTGTTCAGTTTAAGGTGAGAAATAACAGGATTAGAATGTCAAATTGCTGAGAGTTGCAGACCTGAACCATAAACCTTCTCTAAGCTGTTCAGCTTTTTTCCTCTGCAGTCACTAATTAAATATTGCCTTGAAATAAATAATAAAATGAAATAAAATAAAATAAAATAAAATAAAATAAAATAAAATAAAAACAAAAAGCCAAAGGCTTTTTTTGAGTCAAATAGAAAGCATGTCATTAGCCGTGATGGAGATGGGTCCCTGGCTGACCTACACTAGGAGCCAAAAGTGGAGGAATCTACGGGAGGGACATCAAGCTAATAGAGAGCTTGTCTCCATCTTAAACTTTTCATGATCACTTTCTAGTTCACATGCAACTTCTGTAGTATCGTATTTTCATATGTGATCTCATTGTCCTAAATGGCAATAACGGGGACTATGTGGGCGTCCCCTTTTAGTGTGACCAGAGGGTGCTAAAGGCTGCTATCAGGAGTCCGAAAAGCATCCGTGGGTCCAGCAGGAGAAATGACCAGGCAAATTTCACCAGATCAGGGTGGCTGAACAATTCAGTGTCCCTTGCACTATTCTCCCTGTTTTGTCCAGATAATATCTTTAAAAACTCTTCACCTTCTTGCACATACAGCTTGCTCTTCAGGTAGGTTCCTAAGTCTGTCCGCTCTTGCTTGCTTCATGAAAACACAGCGTGTGTTCCAAGCTTGGTGGTTGGAATCTTTATGATAAAATATCTGACTCTAGCACCTGAGGCCACAAGGAGTCCATTTGTCATTTCACTCTCCTCTCCTGTGTGGAACGGGTCTGCCACCAAATAAGGATTTAACCGACTAAAGCCCTAACAGAGATATCACCGGCCCTGTGTTCTTTGGTTGTTTGCCTGAGCAAAATCTATCATTACTCTATATGCATACGGCATGTGTCAACTGTTTTAAAATTAGCCAATTTTCCTAAGCATAAAAATGGATTTTTGTCATATCACATGAACCATATATCACAGAAACAAACCAGTTTTTGTTGTGCCTTTTTTTTTCTTTTCAAAATGCATTAAGTCTTTTAAAGTCACTGCCAAATCCATTTTGCTCACTGCATTTGTGAGATACATTTAAAGAAACCAAGCAGAGGCAAAAAAAAAAAAAAAAGACCGAGACAAACCCAAAAACTCCATGCAGTGCTGTCACCTGGAAAGAAATCTAGTTCATTACCAAACCGACCACACCTAGGAGGCTGCACTGCTTCACCTGCTTTTAACTAATAAATAGGACCTTTGTATGCTGCCCTGCACTGAAAGTTTGGGATAGGGCAAAAATGGTAAAAACAAAAACAAGATGGTTAGGAAAAAGAGCTGTCGTTTACGGAGTACTCTGCATGCACCGAACATTACAGGAAGTGCTAATTCTCCATCATTTCATTTCAGACTCAAAATAATCCTGTGACATGAGTTTTACTGCATCCATTTTACAGATGTGGGAACTGAGGCTTGTGTGGTTACCTTGGCACAGTGCATAGCTAACACATAGCAAAGCCTGCCAGACATGTGAACCCAAGTGAATCATCCCGGGGCCGGAATCTCTAGACGCCTAGATCATCTCACATGTGAGTGAAAGCCCATCAGACTCCCAGAGATGTAATACTGAGACATGCGGAGGCCGTCTATGGCAACTCCTGCATTCCAGACTTCTCCTAATGAAGGCTACATGGGCGTCAGGGTGGATTCTGTCGCCTCGGGTTTCTCTCAGTCCCCACTTAGCTGTGGGAGAGGAGGCAGGAGAGACAGGGTCTCCTGTGTGTGCCCATCACCAGCACCAAGCCCTGCTTTTAAGGACTGTGGGTGAGAGCAGGCCTTCTTTGGGCATAACGCCCCCAATATCGTGAAGATTAGGAGTAATGCAGCATAGGTCCTCAACAGGCAGCTGTCTGTATGGCTCCCTCTGAGGGGCCTACAAATTCCCCTCAAAAGGGAAAAAACACAAGTCTCCTACGTGGGTTAAAATATGTGAATTTGTCTTCAGAAGTGCTCGAGTGTTAATTGAGAGGGCAGCACATTGCATCATTATTAGTCATTAATACTTCAGGACAAATGAGTTGATCAGGTTACTGAGAGGCGTGGAGGCCCTGAGGGAAAGACATCATTTTGATGGAGGCGGCGGGGAGTTGCCGGGAGGGCTGACGGGGCTGCTGCAGGGGCTAAGAAGCTGGCAGCAGCAGGCACTGGCATTGGAAGGGACAATGGGTGGGGGCAGGGAGGCGGAGGGTCGCCAGTACTGCTGCTACCACCCCCACCCCATCCCACACACAACCGCCCTCCGACCCGCCCTTGTCCCTTGGGAGATTACGGGTTTGCACTTCCAGGCACGGGTCTTGAGAAAGGTACTACTAGCCACGGCAGGCTCCCGGCAAGGCTCCCTGCCTGCACCTCTGCAACCGGGGGGCTTGTAATGCAGCCTTTTGCCTCTAGGGGTCTCCAGTGCCCCGAGGCTTCGGGAGGATGTTGCCCTTGCTCCGTTATCCCGCAGGGCTCAGATCCCAAAAGACAAAGATCGCGGAAAGGGAAAGAGGCGCGTGCAGGGAGCCCCCAGGACCCCATTCCCCGCCGGAAGGCTGCTCACCCATCTCCCCTGCTCCTGCCTGATGGCTTATTTATAGCACATGCTAAATGGCTGAACACCAGTGAGGGGGAGGCAGAAATTAACCGCCCCCGCATTCCTTACTGAGTGCCTAAGCATTTCCATACCTCTAAGGGTATTCCAAGGACTTCCTTCCACAACCCCACCCCACACTCTCCCAGTAAGCCCCATCTCCAGGCTACCAGACCTCAGCTGAGCAGGAATCCCCCACACTTCCTCAGCCCAGCAGCCTGGTGCCCAGGACACTGGCTGCCTCCTGATCACCAAGGTCTTGCCACTGAGGCTGGATGGACCCTGATGGCCAGTCCCTCCCTGAGGTTAGGGATGAGGAGGGCAAGGGGCTGTGAGGGAGGACCTCGGCCTGGGTCCCAGGAGACCTCAGTGCACTAGAAAGCAGAGTCATTGGAGGTCAGAGGGTCCAGAGAGAGTTTTTCTGTAAAATCTCACCACTGAGGAGTACTGGGAAAAGTAAAACACAAACAAAAGACCAGAAAACCAAACAACGACGACAAAAAAAAAAAAAAACCAAAACAAAACCAAAAAAACGTGGACAGAGAGAGGCAGTATCACTCCTGATCCATGCTCGCAGAGGCTACAGGTTTGTGGCTATACTCTGGCTTTCTAATCTATCCTATGACTTGAGTTTGAAGCCCCACTCCACAACTCACTAGCTGTGAGATCTTGGATAACTGACTTAACCTCTCTGTACTTATTTTTTCTCATCTGCCAAATGGGAGTAATATCTACTTTGTAGGGATTTGTTAAACTGAACTTACGGCCAGTGATACCGTGACTAGCACTGTGCCTGACTCAAAGCAGACATTTTATTTCTACGCGTCGAATCTCATGGACCTTCAATCCAGAACAAGAATGAACAACAGTCATTAGTCAATTCACAGGTGTTTGGGGGCTGGTGAGAGTTTCCTATTTTAAAATCAATTTCAATATGTCACCCATTGTTTTACATGAATCGCCAAGTCTTGCTTTTTAAAGGAATTCTGTAGTGCAGTGGTTTGCAGCGTACCATGAACAGACTTTAGGTTCCAAGGAGGTTCCTCAAGGACTACATGCAGATGAGAAAAGACAAGTGACAGGTGACAGGTGGGGGAGCTCCAGGTCCCCAGACCTGCTCCATTCAGGGAAGTCTACTCTTAATCTGCTTCATCTATTGGGGTTCTGGGTAAGGGTTTATTTGACTAGACTCGTCTCCTTCTTTAAAGGTTAAAAACCACTGCTAATATGTCCTTGCATAATTCAGGGAAAACTTCTCCTCCAAGCCTAGGGACTCGATTCATTTTATTTGTTTTAAAATTGCCTGCTCTTTTGAAAATGGAACGACGCCTGTATTCAGAAACACAGGTACTTGAAATATTCAGCCCGCACATACAAAATACCCCCGATGTGTAAGGCATTGCACTTGAAACTTGGCAGCATTTTTGAACATGTAGTAACTCTCTTGGCTTGCCCCACAAATCCCCTAAGGGTTTAACAGTGCTTCCAGTCCACTCCTGACTGATTTAGCCCAGACCTTGGAACAGATACCCTTCCCTTGACCACAAATGTGCCCTTTCCCCCGGACACGACCTAAGACCGTGATCACTTTGCAAAGCCCAATGTGGAAGAGCATGAGCTCTGGGACCTGACAGACCTGGGTTCAAAACTAGGCTCTGCCACTTCCAAGTGGTGTGACCTTGGATTAGCTCTTTAATCTCTCTGAACTTTAATGTCCTCATCTACAAACAGAAGAGAACAACTCTTCTCAGAGGGGTGTAGGATGATTAAATGAGACAATGCCTGGAAAGCACTTAGCATGCTGCCCGGCATACGGTACTATTGCCCGGAAGTTCCTGACTCACTGGCATCTAACAGCATATACTACCTGACTCCCACTGACCGCAGCTAAATGCCATCATTGCTCTCCACGAAAGTCAAAGTCTGATGAGCTTTAATACTTTAGGACATGAACACAGTAGCTGCCATTTTTGAGTGCCCATTGTGTAGCAGACACTTTGCTGATATTTTTCAATCTTCTTCAATCATCACGATACTTGTGCAGATAAGGGGTTACTGTCTCCACTGCACTAGATGGGGATACTGAAGCTCAGAGGGATTATGAAATGTATCTGAGCTCAAACAGCTAGCGAGTGGCCAAGATTACATTGAGGCCCAAGTTTGCCTGACCCAGAAATCAGGGGCCTTTCCTCCCCACCTTGCTGACCCTTGGAGCTTTCCTGTGCAAAAGGTAGAGGGCATGGTGCAGGGGGCAAGAGCCCTGGGTCTCAATGGCAACTCCTCTGTTCTTTGTCCTCCTTATTTTTCAGTCTGTAAACAGGAATGACATTTACTTCATAAAGGCGGTAATAAAAATTAGGGACACCTGGGTGGCTCGGTCAGCTAAGCGTCTCTTGGTTTCTGCTCAGGTTTGTGAGTTCAAGTCCCGCATCAGGCTCTGCACTGTCAGTGAGGAGCCTGCTTGGGATTCTCTCTCTCTCCCTCTCTCTCTGTCCTTCCCCCACTCACGCTCTCAAAATAAATAAATTAAAAAAATTAAATACAACAATATAAGTAAAAACAAGCCTGGTACAATGTTTGTCATAAAGTAGGCTTTGGATGTACATTAAATAGGTATGAACTTGCCCCACCAATTTTTTTAGCCTTATTATGAGAAATATTCATAGAGAAGATATATATGTATATATGTGTATATATGTAGTGTGTTGTATATAAATATATATGTGTGTTTGTGTATATACGTGTGTATACCTATACGTGTGGATATACATAAAACACATATGAAAAACTGTAACACAAACTACCACCCAGGTGAGGAAACAAAGCACCCCCCACCCTGCATGCCCCTCCCTGATCCAATTCCCTTTTCTCCCGCCAGTCCAAGTCACTTCTCGTCTTGTTAAAAAATAATTTTCTTTTCCCCTTTTGCTCATGCCTCTGGGTTGTCTCCAGCCTTTTCGCTGTGCCTGTGCCTGTCACTTCACTAAGGTTCTGAGTGATACGTCATTCACAGGAGAGAAGTGAAATAAAGTGGTTCAGCAGAGCGGGGATGCGTGCGTGCGTGTGTGTGTGTGTGTGTGTGTGTGTGTGTGTGTGTCCCTGCACCTTCTACCTTTCTGGGGAGCAGCAAACCAGATGCCTTGTGAGATATGTTTTAAACCAAAAGAACAGAAGGGACAGGTGGACTGATGGCAGAGGTTTGGGGAACAGTTGGACAATTTGTCACTCCCCAAGACCACTCAGGACTGAGTGCCTACCACCAGCAGTGGACATCACAGCAGCTAGAGCCTGGATTACAAACAGCATACAACTTCTCTTCTCCTGATCCTTCCCCACCCTGGGATTTCTACCTTCCTCAATTGACAATCAGGTTTCAATTTAAATGTGTTCCCTCCTTGGGGCTCTGGGTGGCTCAGTCGGTTGAACGTCCGACTTCGGCTCAGGTCATGATCTCGTGGTTTGTGAGTTCGAGCCCCGTGTCGGGCTCTGTGCTGACAGCTCGGAGCCTGCTTGGGATTCTGTGTCTCCCTCTCTCTCTGCCCCTCCCCCACTCATGCTCTGTCTCCCTCTCTCTCAAAAATAAACATTAAAAAAATAATAAAAAATGTTCCCTCCTTGAAGAGACCCTCCCTGACCACCACCTCACTCACTCTAATACTCCATTTTAATAATCTTCATTACCAACACATGAAATGATCTCATTTATTTGTTTATATGTCTATTTTTTCTGGATACCATAGTAAGAAACAATATAGGTTCAGAATTGAAACTGGGTTAGAACACGAAATACCCCCTTTACTAACTGTGTGACCTTGGACGAATTGTTTAACCTCGCTGGGCCTCCAAGTCATCATCTATGAAATGGGAATGTAGGACTTATCGAAATGAGAATTATAGGATCCTTAGGTGAAGTAAACGAGTTAATGTATGTCAAGCTTTCAGCAATGCCTGACACATAAGTGCTATTCAACTGTTAGCTATTATCAGCGATCTTAATAATAATCATTATTACAATTCTTACCCTATCTTCCCCCTGGAAGGTGAGCAACTTGCTGGCAGAGATTTTGTCTGTTGTTCTCTGTGGAATCCCCAGTGCCTAAGAAGAATACGTGCACATATACCTAATAATATACTAAATAAATATTTTCTGAGAAATACGTCTTTGAAAGCCAATCCCAACCGTACCTTTAAGTGCAGGAGATGGCCACATTAACAACTCATGATAGTGCAGTGGGTACAGCACAAAAAGACAGGCTGAGTGAAATGTGTACAAGTACAGAAGAGGAGGGAATTAATTCTTTCTCAGAATCTCAGGGAGGTGTTCACGGAAGAGATCATCTTGACACAGTCTTGAAGGTCTGAAACCCTGGAGAAGCAGGACAGGTCAGGGGACGGTCCTGCAGGAGAACCACAGCTACACCTAATGGTCCTGTCTGTCGTTTCAGGCGGCTGGAGTGCTAAGCGGGGCGTGGACAGAGGCATGGGGAGACTGCTAGGCCGGCTTGTGAAGTATCTCCTGTTTGTCATGTGAAGACATTTAGGGTCTTACCCTGACTATAGTGGGGATCATTGGAGGAGTACAATAAGGGGAGAAGCGTACTCAAGTTTATCATCTTGAAAGTTTGCCCTAGTTGTAGGGAGGAGACTGGACTGGCTAGGCTTTAAGAGACGAAACAGGGAGACAGAGCATTGGCAAACTCCAAATGAGAAGGAATGAGAGCCTGACAAAAGAGTGGGGGGGTGAGGGTGGAGGGAAGGGAGGCTTTGAGAAACCAGTAGGAGGTAGACCTTGTCAGGCCTCTGGGATTGATTGGATGTGGGTGGCTTTGTGAGAGGAAGTAGAACCCAGGACAACCTGTATTTCTTAATTATGCCTCTGGGGGTTTGGGTGAGCCTTTAGCCAAAGCAGGGAATTTAGAGAGGGGACTCATTTTATGTGTGAAATTTGTACATAGTGAGTTCACCTTTGGACATTTTAATCTTGGCAATATCAAAGCGAAGACCTTTGGTAGGAAAGGAGGTTGACATGTGTTGAGCATCAACCATGTTCCTGGAACTGTGTTTGGAACCTTATGTAATTTGTCCTGTCTAACATTTAGAACAACACTTTGAGAGATGCAGCATTATTACTTTTTATTTTCTAGATGATGAAACGGAGGCTCGGAGAGGTAATAAGCCCTACTTTACATGGTTAACCATGAAGAACAGTTAGTAGACCAGTTTGACTAAGCAAGACTGAATGAAGCGCATACAAGAGAAGGATTAGAAAATAAAGTAATAAACGTAGTTTGGGGACAGATCGTGGAAAACTTCGAAAGGAAAATCAGAGAATCGGGTGAGAGAAAGCTTGGAAAACGCTTTGTAAACTATAAAATGCTGAGCAATTTGTGGAGTTCGAGTTGTCGCCAAACCACACTGCAATTAAAAATAATAAAATAATAACAACGAAGGGCGCCCGCGTGGCTCAGTCGGTCGAGCATCCGACTTCAGCTCGGGTCATGATCTCACAGTTCGTGGGTTCGAGCCCCGCATCGGGCTCTGTGCTGACAGCTCGGAGCCTGGAGCCTGCTTGGGATTCTGTGTCTCCCTCTCTCTCTGTCCCTCTCCCACTCGTGCTGTCTCTCAAAAATAAATAAAAATGTTAAAAAAAAAAAAAACAAACCATGATAACAATGAGTGAATTATAACGTTTAAATCTGTAATTATTAAACAAAATTCAATCATGATGCCTTCCCCCTCAGTCTTCTTACTGATAGGTCCACAAAAGAATACTGAACACACAGCAGTGACCCTTCTCTCTCCCTACCACACGAGCAACATATCTGGTTTGAAGGAAAATTCTCCCAAGGAAAGATGATAACGTGGTAGAGATGAGAAGAAAGACGGAGATATGAAAAGCAAACTCGCCTAGCTGGTCCCAGCTGCTGTGTCCTCACACTTTGGGGTGAAACCCTCAAGATAATCTCCATGGTTATTTGCACTGTCAGGCTGAAACTCAAAAACATTAGGATAAAATGACCAGGTCTGTCATCTGTGAGTTGTTTGAATGTCAGATAAGGGCTGCAGGGCTCTGTAAATGCTTTGGGTGGGCTGAATCACAGTCAATGAGGTGCCCCTCAAATGTAAATCAAGGGAAGCCACGTGTGTCCTCCTCGACTCTCGATTTCAGAAATACACACCCCGAGGCCCTCTGGGCTGCTGGGCATCGCTCCCTCCACGTCCTTTCTCTTCATGTCTCTGGCTCCTCTTATCTCACGCCTCTGTCCTTTGTGTACATTACCTGACACTACTCTACAGCCCCGGGACCAGCACTGTCCAAAAGAAATGCGATGTGAGCCACATACGCAATCTCAACTCTTCTCGTAGTCACATGAAGAAGCACAAAGAATGGGGGTGAACCTAATCTCAATAAATTTTACTTAACCCCAGCTATCTAGAAGATTAGCATCTTAGCAGGTAATCAATATTAAAAATTAGTGATGAGACACTTTGCATTCTTTCTTTTAAACCGTGTTTTCAAAATTCAGTATGCACTTTATACTCACAGCACGCATTTCAGGTGCTCGAGAGCCACATGTGGCTCATGGCTACTGTATGAGGAGCACAGCGCAGATTAGAACTCAGTCTTGTGAGGTGTGAAATTGCCCATTCCCTTGCTCAACCCTGCATTCCAGACATATCTGCATTCCACATGGGTTCCAGGAAAAGGGATGATAGAACTGGGTGTTGAAGACTCCATGCTGTAATGACGTTACTCAAGTTTATCTCTGTCTGCATGGCAGAGTAAAGATCTCAAAAGAGATCAACCAGCATTCTCATTGGCCAGATGATCCCTACCCACCGCAGCCCCCAGTCCGAAGCATAGCTGAGTGGCCTCTCTTCACTTCCAAAGAGAAAAGCCTTTAACCCCACAACCACTCCCCACACACCCATGGGCCTGGACCTCTGCCTTGGCCCCCGACATGGCATGGATACTTCTCGAACAGAAAAGAAAAAGGCATCAGACCCACTGTCTGGCTGCCTGATCACTGAACACAGAAAACAAAGGCGACAGGGAGGCCTAAGGGAAGATTTTAAACAGAAAGTAAACATCCTTTAGGACTGTCCTCAGACAGCCCCTTTGGGGCTAAGGGATCCCACAAACTAAGTTCTGGGGATTTTCCTCTTGACCCGAGGGCAATTATGGTGTGACTGTAGGTAGGTCATTCTACTCTCAGTGCCTGTTAGGAACTGCCTCCATCTTGGAATGGGGCCACCCAAGCAACAAGTGACATGCAGGGTGAATAGATGTCTCAAGCCAAGCGGAGACCAATGAATAGTGTGGTTGTTCTCTCGCAGAACCTATGGTTTGCCTTGACCTTTACTCTAGGAGACAAGGCTCGCTGCTGGAGCAAACTGTGTGGCTGACTGGTCACAGCCATCTCCTGGCAGTCTGCAGCCCATGGCCCTTCCTTGAAGCTGCCCAGGCTGGCAGCCTGCCTGGTTCCCTCTCCTGCTCGGCTGAGCAGCACAGCACCCGGTACAGCTGCGGGCGGTTCTGTGCCCCACCCTCCTGCTTTCTGTGGCCTCCTCCTTTGTGACGGCTACAGCATATGTTTTATTAAAAGGGAAAGAGGAGGGAAGGCAAGAGGTTATGCACATGGGTGTGCTCAAGAATCTTAAGATTGAAGATCTTCTGCTCAATGCTAAATGCCTAAGGGCTTTGGCATTTTGCCAGTTTCAACTAAGCCCCAATAGGGACATCTGGGTGGGGAAATCGGAAATGGAGGAAAATCGAGACTCTCTTAGGAGATTCTGTTTCTAAACCACGAGGAGATTTCTCTCATGTTTTCTTGAAATTTGCCTGATTCTTCCCCAATATCTTCAACCGAAAATTTTGATACAATGTTGATAAGGTCCCTGACCTTGAGCATTATTTTTCTCATCATGTATGATTAGACTTGAGGGTGGTTGGAAGGCTAGGTAATTTTTTTTTTAAATTTTTTTTCAACGTTTATTTATTTTTGGGACAGAGAGAGACAGAGCATGAACGGGGGAGGGGCAGAGAGAAAGGGAGACACAGAATCGGAAACAGGCTCCAGGCTCTGAGCCATCAGCCCAGAGCCCGACGTGGGGCTCGAACTCCCGGACCGCGAGATCGTGACCTGGCTGAAGTCCGACGCTTAACCGACTGCGCCACCCAGGCGCCCCAGGCTAGGTAATTTTCAACGCCTAATGAGGTATCCAAGGTCTGAGAGTAGCTTCCTCTAGGCCAATAGATGCTTTAAGTAATTAACTCAGGTGTATGGTATTTCCAGGACCCAAGGGAGAAATGACCCAGGGTAAACCCCAAGGAAACGTGCAAGCCTCGAAATTTCCAGCATTCTAACTATGCCTCAGTTGTCAGCTCTGTCAGCTGGAATCCTTTCTCCATTTCTTCCTCTCTAAGCAAATCCCACCCCGTCCCCCATGGCACAACTCAGATTCTCCTTCCTCGGAATACTGATAGCTCTCGTTATCTGTACAAATCAATCATGGATTAATTAGGTCAGCCTCATGAATCTCTCGTATTGAACTGCTGTTGAGAATGTATATTGTCGTTTATCTTTTTCCCAGATGTAGCCTCTTTTCCTAACTAGACTGTAAGATCACTGAGGGCCAAGGCAAGGTCTTCTAAGACTTTTATCCCTCGCAGCGCTTAGGTCAGGGCTGGAGGCAAAGCCCTACGTCACTGCCACTTCCTATTCCTGTGAAGCACAGAGCAATCGAATGAAATCTCAGTTACCGAGATGAAACCATTCCTTAGGAGAAGTCGGGGGAGTCTGGGGTTGGTCCAGGAGGGCTGAGCCCCAGACCCCATTCCATGGGACCCCAAGTAAAGCAGTTCATCCTTCCGAGGTTCTCGGCCCTTGCTTTTCCAAGAAGGAAAGCTCCACTTCTTAGGGTCATCAAAGATAAGTGAGACAATCAGCTGTGCGAGGCTTAATTAGATGAGCTCCCTGAAATGCTCTCGGCCCATTGGAAAAGGATGCCACTGTGAAACGGATACAAGCTCTTCTTATTTAAGAGAAAGAGTTGAATCGCCAAAAATACACTGCACAGTGGGGAAAACAAAACACTAACCAGGAAACCTCGACACTAAGCATCCCCGTCAGCAGAAAGTGCCCACGCAGCTGTCTCAAGTCCCTCCAGATTACCTCTTGTTTGTGAGCTAGGGAGGGATTCTGGAGCACCGTCTCAGAAGGGATCTCTTATGTGGTGCTCCCCGGTGGCCAGCCTGTGCCTTGGGAAAGGCGATCAGAAGGAGTTGATGACGCAGGGATGTTCTGTGCCCTCTGGCCTTGCTCAGTAAACAACCTGTCAGTAGGGCCAGAGGGGAACGCCCAGAGGATGATCTGCCCCCATCCTTGAGCCTGGCCCAGTGCTGGTAGAGCACCCTCCCCAGTCCTTCCTTCCTCTCCTCCTTCCTGGTGCCCACACTGCAGTGCACATCACTCCATTCTGGGAGACAAAGCCAGCCCCATTTTTGGAGAGGAGGGAGAAGAAAGAGTCAAGGATGATTCTGTCTTCTCCATGGCTGCTGCCCAGCTGTGAAACCCTTTGGATCCAGTCCCCACCGCTCCCCGCCCCCAGCAGGGAAGACCGGGGTCTGACATTTGCTTCCTTTCCCTCAAACATTTCATAGCATCTATGCTCTGCGCCTACCAGATCTCATCCCTCCTGAAAGAAGCAAAGCATGCATCCTTCCCCAGAGTGAGCAGCAGCTATGATATTGCTAAGATTTCAGGATCACTGTGGCAGCCTTGCTTGGTCATGTCTCCAGTGCTGCAAAGCAACTTATTGGGAGTGAGAGGGAACTCCGGAGGGTCCTGCTTCAAACAAACAACATACACACAACTGTGTGAAATCAAGAGGGAAAACACACCAACTCCAGCATCACTGTGCTGTTGCCTGATGTCAGCAGACTGCCCCCCAGGGGATTCTGTAAAATACTTTAGCTGCTCGGTTAATACTGGCATTATATGCATCCTAGAGAACATGGTCAGAAAGAGTGTCCCCTCCACACGCACATGTCTGGAGAAGGACAGAGGCAGAAATGCTTGACTTATGATACAGCTTTTATCCTCCTTGATTGGTCTACACGGACATATCATTATTCCTGCTGAATAAGGCCCAGATTATCCAGCCATACACATAGCCTGTTACAATTGCTACCCTTTTAACAAAACATTTGTTCCTGCTCCGGGCACCCAGCTCCCAGGGCTAAGAAGAGCACACACACACAGTTCTTTACAGAGGGGTCTGTTCAATCATGTTACAGTGCATTAGCTTGATTATTAGTTAATATTTGGCTTAGGTCTATATACCCTGGATAAATATGTACCATGCAGAGGGACTGCTTGGTGAGGAGAAAACTCCTCCGGGCTGGAACCACGGCTCCCAAGTTCACGCTCTTACTAACAAGGAACACTCCAGGCATCTCTCCTAGGCAGAGCTGTGCACGCGTGGTTCTTTGGGCAGCAGCTTGCCTCCTGCATACGGCTGTGAGCACAGGCACACACATAAACACACGCACATACCATAGGCAGCACCAGACTGTGGACCCAGATGATCACAGAACCAGGGACAGGGATCGCTCTATAATCTCAGCCTGCCCCTCCTTCCCAGCACAGCACCGCTCTCTGCCCGTATCTCCAGCGTGCTGCCAGGCTCCACTCAATCGATGGGGCTCTGCCACCACCCTGGGGAGACTATTTGCAACCCACAGGGTTGCACTCTTCAGAAATTTTTTCTTGGCTGCATGTGCCTGGGAGAAAGAAGCTGCTAACCGACATGCCACGGGATCTAGGAGCATGTGAATCCTTCCTGCTCTAGGAACATGTGAATATAGATGTACCATGTATCACACCCTCAGCAATTGGGGGCCCTTCCCAAACACAGCGAACAGCCTATACAGTTCAGCCCAGCAGCCGCTGAGCAGGCGAAAGTCCCCGTCATCTTCTGCAATTATCCAGCCCGACTGGATTTTCTGACACTAATGGGAGTTGCGCTAACTTTGAGGACTTAAACCAGGCAAAAGCAATATAGGTCAGGCAGAGTGCCCAACCCTGTGACAGCCATGCAACACCAGGGAGGCAGTAACAGGGCGATCTCCTGCTAAACCCCAAAGTCCACTGCTCAGCTCCACAAGGCAGAAACTAAGAGGTGGGATCATTCCCTCTAACTGCCAGGCACCTGGGCAAGAGGGTGGTAGGAGGGCGAAATGATCCATTTACCAAGGGACACACGGAAGGACAACGAAAAGGGAAGAGAGAAATATTACCAAAACCCTGCACTGTTACCTTGAATCCTTGCAAGAGCTGTATCAGCTGCTCCCCAAACCTCCACCGACTGGGAGGAGACTCCTAAAAGATTCCAGGGTTTTGTGCAACATCTCCAGTGGCAGCTTTCCAAAGTTTTTACTTCATGATTTCTTGTGGCTCTTTCTCATTTGGGGAAACGCGAATGCCTCCCCCTCAGCGTTTGAGAGGGAGCGGATGTCTCTTTTCAAATAATTCTCTTGCTCCCCGCTTTGCTGCTGCCGCCGCCGCCGTTACACCACTTGCCTGCTGCCTTCCTGCTGAGCAGCGAGGGTCCCCGTCGCCCAAAGCATGTCTGAAGTGGGGCTTCAGCGCCAGGCCGGGGCGCACGCGGGTGGAAGAGGGAAGGAAAGTGCAAAACCCAGCTGGGGGAGTCCCCCGTCCCTCCACGGAAGAGAAACCCAAGATCTTGCTTTCCTTCCAACTCTAAAGAGACTCACCCGCCCGCTCCTTCTCCCGAAATCACTGCCTTGCACCTGGGCGAAGACAGTTCCTCCGGCTCCTCTGCTCTGCCGGCCGCCTGCAGACCTGCCCCTGCGCTCGCGCGGTAAGGCAGGTGCACGTCCCTGGGCAAGTGTTAACGGGAGCCTCCGAGCTCAGCGGAGGCGCTGCCGGAGCAGCCGCGAGCAGCTTCCGAGGCAGGTGGATTCCATCCCAGGGCTGCAGCCCAGGCGCGTCCCTGCTCCGACTCCGCGCTCCGTACCTAAGCAGTGTCACCTGCAGACTCAGACACCAGATGAGTGTCTTAAGATAACAATGCTGCCCTGCCAGCCCCTCTCTTTCTTTCTTATGCACGTAGGTTGGCGGCCAATGAGACACAGCGCCACACTCCCCACAGGTGCCCATTGGCTGGGCGGCTGGGCAGGGGGCGGGCTCGGAGTCTCACCGGCTGTCTCCTTTGGTTAGCTGGCAGGCTGGGGTACCAGCTCTGTTAACCCTCCCGGCTTTGCAGCAGGGACTTTTTGGTGTGGGTTACGAAGCCTTGGATAAATTCACGGCTGGCTGGGGAGTTGGAGGGTGTAAGAAGGCCGCCGAACAGGAAGAAGCTGGGAGCTAATTACATTTTCTTCTAATCTTCCTGAGTTACAATAATCATTTGTCCCAGACCATTTTGTTTGCTTGCTTAACTAGGACTCCTAGAGATAGGGACCCATTTGAGCCATTTTCCTTCTAATTTGAGGTTTTATTCAGTTGTTTTGTGCATTTTAGCCTCTTGGTCCTGAATTGCTTAATTAGAAATGAGCCCCCAAGTGAGAAATACTTATCTTACAGTGCGCGCGGGCACAGGCGCGCACACACACACACACACACACACACACACACACACACACACACACCCAGAGATGTGAGAGAGAGAGGGAGGGAAAAAGAGCAGGAACTCAGTAAGAAGAGTAGAGAGAGACTCTGAACAGCTAAATCAAGAAACGTTCTGTCCCCAAAACCAGGATTGTGAAGACAAAGGCAAAGAGGAGAACTTCAGGTTTCTGGGAAGAGATTAAAGGGGAAAAATGTCCTGCTTCCAAAAAAAGAGAATTGTTTTGCCTTTGGTGCTCTCCTTCTGTGTGTCTCTTTTTGCTTCAGTGTGTGTCAGGAAGAGGGACTGTTGATCTCCATTTGGTTTTTAAAGGAAGACTAAAGAAATCAGAACAGGACCAGCCTTGTTTCTGTGAAGCAGGTGCTGTTGCTGAGCCTGTGAATTGAGGGGTTGGGGGGGGGGGGGGAGAAAAGGCAAGACTAAGGAAAAAAAAATTATTAACTTTGGATCAAAGAGTGTGAAATATATTCTTGATGTCCTAATGGGGATGCACAGCTGATTTATGTCCAGCTAACTAACATACTCCACTAAATTTTGGCAAGAGCATGGGAGAGTAATTGTTAAAGAAAAATCCAATTCAACAGAAGAGCTAGGGGCTGGAGCTGGCAAAGGAATTTGGGGAGTTCACACCAAGTCTTGTGGTGGGGAAAATAGGGAGAGAGAAAAAAAACACATAGAAAGGGAGACAAGTGTTTTGATTTAGCTTCCTTGAATGAAGAGCGACATCAAAGATTATTTTGTAAAAACCTAGAAAAAAAGTAAAAGAAAGCAGAGGTTTAATGAATGCCCAAATAGTACACATCAGGATTAGCTAAAAAGCATCAAGGAGCCAGATGTTCTGAATGAATGGGGAAAAATTAGAACTATTTCTCATATGGTCCCCCCCCTTAGCCCCACCCATCCATCACTTTCACCTCCTCTGTATCTTATTATACAGGCTTGACCTTCCTTCTTCTTACTGTAGGTATGGAGTTCTAAGCCATGTTAAAAAAATTAATGAGGTATAATATACATTAAAAACTCCACAAGTGTAGAGTTTGATGAATTTTTGCCTATATATGCATCCACAATGACTACCTACATCATTTCCAGCACCCCGGAAGCTTGTCTGCACTTCTCAGTCAAAATCCCCCTCACCGCCAGAGATAATCGCTATTTTAATGTCCATCATCAAAGACTGATGGCTACGTTTTCCTGAATTTCATAAATATAGAATCCACATGTATGCCTACTTTTGCGTCTGATTTCTTTTGCATATCATTATGTCTGTGAGACCCATCCGTGTGTCTGCTTGTGTATTTTCTATTGTTGTATAGTATTCCATTGTGTGACTATAAGCCATGTATCTATTTTCCTAATGACACATTTTTTGATTCCCTTTTTTTTTTTGATTATTAAAAGTAAACCTGCTATGAATGTTCACGTACATTTCTTTTGGTGAACACATGCAGTCATTTACCCTTGGTATACACCAAGAGTGTAAATCACTTCTTTTGCTCTTGGGTACTACAAGGGAGACCATTTCATGAAGGAGATTCTGAAGCTTACTTTCTATCTGCAATAATTGAATAAAGAAATAAGGTCAAAGGCTATCACACTACTGAACACTAACTAAAATGCCTAAAATGTGTCAGATCCTTTCCATACATTTAGTCTCATTTTCTTCTCACTACTCTAAAAGGTATGTATGTTTCTATTTTGCAAACAGGAATATCCAATGCAAGACATTATGTTAGGAAGTGGCCCTCGGCCTTGTAAGGTGGAGAGTACACGCATGTGAATGCTCTCTGTGACGAGCTATGTGAGACAAGAATGTGGTAGAAGGACCCACTACGTAGATGAGGCTGGAGACTGGTCTGTGGAGATGAGACACGACCTGGAGAACACAGAGCAGTGCATCCCAGTTGGACCAAATGGCATGGGAGGACTGGAAATGGAAAACAGGCTTTAATTTGATTGGAATGGAATGCATATGTGTATTGTCAGGGGAGAGGGGATAGATTAGACATTAACAGAACCTGCTATTGAATACATCTTGGTGAATATAAGTATTTGCACTTATCTGTGGCTTGTATTACTTGTGGACTCCATTTCACTGATGGGGACACAGAAGGTAAGAATGGTCCAATCTCAGGGTGCCTGGGTGGCTCAGGTGGTTAAGCATGGACTTTGGCCTAGGTCATGATCTTGCCCTTCTAGAGTCTGAGTCCCACATAGGGCTCTGTGCTGACAGCTCAAAGCCTGGAGCCTATTTCAGATTCTGTGTCTCCCCCTCTCTGTCTGGTCCTCCCGCCCCCCCCCCCCGCCCTCTCAAAAATAAATAAACATTAAAAAAAAAAAAAAGAATGGCCCAATCTCACTTCCAAATAAGCAAATTACAGACTCTAGACTTGAATCCCAACCTGTTGTTTCACTACATCATGTTGCCTGTACACAAAGGTAATGATTGAGATGCTTACAAGTTTCTCCCAGTTCCATTTAAATGTAAAACATCACAGGATACAGATGGTCTAGCTTTTGTGAACTTCAACCTTTCCCCTATCTCTAGGTATTTAATTCTCTAAAAGGAGGCCATGTGACATTGTATCTATGTTTACAGGAATCCTGTGCCCTGAAAAAATCTGACCTCAATTTATTTGTACAGTTCTTCTGTCTGATCTTTCCATAGAGAAAGACAAGAGGTCTATAAAGGCTTGAGTCAACAACTTCCAACTATTTCCAATTCAATACTCATTTTTTCAATGACCATTTAGTCTACACACTTTTTCTTGTAAATGTGAGTAGGAAACCGTGTAAAAATGACTATAGATAGGCAAAGAATACTAGATATTGACTTATTAGAAAATCAACCCAAAATGGTTCACATGGGGTTTCTAAAGTGACTCGACACTTTAGAAAATTAGAAAAAAAAAAAGATTTCAAAGTAATAGACTATATGCTACTTAAAAGCAGGAGTATTTTTCCTCTAGAATCTGTCTGTGCCTAGCCTAATGCCCAGCATATGGTAGGTACCTAAATGTTTACTGAATGAATTACTGTGATATGATAATCCATGGGTGCACCTAAATGTAATGTAACTGTGTTGTGGAAAGAGCATTAGGCAAAGAAGTCTCCTTTGCGGTCTTAGCTCCACCCCTTCTTAGATTGATCTTGGGCAAATCACCTATTTCACTGGCCTCAAGTGCCTCCTGTGTTAAATGAGAGACTGAACTAACAGATGATTTGGTAGTTTTATGCCATTTCTCCCATTTTATGACTAAGTATGTTTTCCTGGCATCTACTCTAGTTTTTCAATGGTAAACTTCGCATAACTAAGTTCAATAGTGTTTTTTATGCTAGGGAGAGTAGGAAAAAAGGTATCACAGGGTCTTTCTCTTCCTCAGTACCTCCTAGGGTACTTGTGAGAATGAAGAGAAGGATGCGTTTTGGAAAGGATCATTAGCTGATAAATCTTTTTTGCAGTGGTTAGTTCTCAGAGTATGGTTCTCAGCTTATCAGATTCAAAAGACAACTTGTAATAAAGTATTTTTGTTCTTTTTCTCCTACCAAACAGGTCTTTTCACCCCTTGAACATGGCTCATTTTCTCTATTCTCATCCATCAACTAGAGTAGCCACGGGGAAATATGTGGCAAAGGTTGTTTTTTTTTTTTTTTCTTTTAAAGGGCGTACATTCATATATGCCAATACATTAACACCAGGTACAGTGAGAATGAAATTGTTTCTAAAATGGGGATCCTCTTTGGAGAGTGTGGTGCATTAAATTCCTGGAGAGCAGTAACTACCTATAGGAGACTTACAAC
The DNA here is from genome assembly GCF_014898765.1 of Herpailurus yagouaroundi. NCBI lineage: Eukaryota > Metazoa > Chordata > Mammalia > Carnivora > Felidae > Herpailurus > Herpailurus yagouaroundi. Next base: position 16,197,010 of record NW_024412426.1, read on the forward strand.
ACTATCTAAGCAGCACGGAATAAATGATGTCGGAGGGGCAAGCTTTTAAAAGAAATTATTGGCTATCACGTGAGAGAAAGTTCAGTAAAACATCAGATTCCAGCACACACAAACTTCACTTTTCTATCACGGTTTATTGCATATAGTCACTGTTTTGTTAAGGCAACACTGCCCAGCACTAGTGGAAACACACCTTATATGGGTTTTTGCCGTTATCTACGCTGTTCTACTTCTGATGGGGCTGGGACTGACTTGGTCCATACCGGAGGGACATTCTTTTATTCCGTTCCAATTCGTTAGGGGTATTTAGACACTTTGTTTCCACATGTCCTTCCAGCTCTGATCTATTTACTGGATTCTCTAAAATTAAAGGCTCAACAATTTCTTCTACTTTTTCTGTAAGTTATAGCACTCCCCACATCATTTTTATATTGGTTACCAGAGATAACATATGTAACAGAAATGGAACAAAGGAGAGAAAAATCGCCAATAAAACTTCTGGTCTTCAGCTTCACTGTATACAGTGCATTGGCTTTGTTTTGCTGTTCACATCTGCCTCTTGAGAGATCTACAACCCACGTTATTTCCTCTAAATATTTCTGCAAAGTAGTGCTGAGTAAAAATATATACATCCATATTTCTCAGCACCCGTTTATCCAACATATATTTGCACAAACAGTGGGTAAAAAAGAATGGGGCCACCTACACCGACAAGATAACGGGGGGCTCATTTGCATCTAGAAAGACACCCCCCCCCCACCTGCTCTCAGGAAACGCCTTTTAAGGTGTGTGCCTGTGTGCCCTTCCCGAGCCATCCGGATGATGATGCGAGAGGGAAGATTTTGCATTGCAAAGACCGATTTTTAAAAAACGCTGGGCAGGTAGTTCCTAGCCAAGAGCGTGCTCGTGCCGGGGGAGGCGAAGGAGGAGAAAGGCGGCAGCACCGGCAGCCTGCTGGGGGCTGACCTGATTCCCTAGAATCCTCAGCTCCCTTCCTCTCTCCTCCGACGTCCTTCCTTCCCTTCTCTCCTCCTTCCCCCCCTTCCCTTCCCCAGCGAAGCAGCTGCGAGGAACAAAGAACGCGGGCGCTCCGGGCAGCAGCGCGCAAGCCCCGCGCACGGCGCGCGGCGTCTGGCTCCGCGGAGCTGGGCTCTCCCGGCTCCACGTCCCTCCGCAGCCTCCCCCGCCTCCCGCGCTCGCTCGCTCCCGCCCGCTCGCCGCCTCCCCCACCTTCGCGGCGCCGGAGGAAGGCGGCCGGGGCTCAAGATGGCTTTAGCCGGGCTCTGCGCCCTGCTCGCCTGCTGCTGGGGGCCGGCGGCGGTGCTGGCCACGGCCGCCGGCGACGTGGACCCATCCAAGGAGCTGGAGTGCAAGCTCAAGAGCATCACGGTGTCGGCGCTGCCCTTCCTGCGCGAGAACGACCTGAGCATCATGCACAGCCCCTCGGCCTCCGAGCCCAAGCTCCTCTTCTCGGTGCGCAACGACTTCCCGGGAGAAATGGTCGTGGTGGACGACCTGGAAAACACGGAGCTGCCCTACTTCGTGCTGGGTGAGTCCCGGGGGAGGCCGAGGCGGCCCGAGGCGCGGCCCGGCGCCCCCACCCCCCACCTCCCCTAGCTCCACACACCCACTAGCCGCCGACCTCCCCTCCCCCACAGCTACCTCCTGGATCCGCCCCGCGCCCGGCCCGCCCTCCACACCCACCTGCCGGCCAGCGCCTCCGTGCCCCCGGCTTCTCCCCGCTTCCGACCTGGACGCCGGGCCCTCGACCTCTCCGCGGCCGCCCTGCCCCACGGAAGCGGGTTGCAGGGGTCTCTCTGAAACCTTTCCCGGCCTTGACCTCCCCGCTTTCCTTCAGGAGCAGACTGACAGAGCACTTCTTGGAGGCTACCAGCTCCACTCCCATAAGCCCTTCTCCCCACTCTCTGGCCACATGCTCAGTTCTTGGCTTCACACCCCCCCCCCCCCCCCCGGACACCTACGGCATTTCCTGGGGGGAGTTAGAAACAGGTATCTGGCCCCCACCTTGGCAGGCGTGTGCAGGCCGGATTGCACCGGCTGGATCTCTAGGCTGCACCCTCTGAGAGGGTTCTTTATCTTTCACCAGATTACTGACACTCTTTCTGGCCTTCCTTCAGAACACTCAAGTTTCCTCTACCCCTGATGTCCATCCTGGCAAGTCCTCCCTCGGTGCCTACGTGCAACAGTGTCCTCATCCAGCCACCTCCACATGTCCATGTCACATCCCAATTCCTCGCATAGAGAAATCATCCGACTGTAGTCTCTTAATGTTGGCATCTTCTTTGTTCCCAGTGCTACCTTAGGTAGGCATAGACGTTCCTGCACCCAGAATGATCTCCCTGGGTAAGAGCTCTCCGTTCCTTCCTTTGTTTACATTTCTCTCCCAGTACCCCTATTTTAATTTTCTTAGGCCACAAAACTCCTTCAGATCCTGGAACCTCTACGTGTTTCTGATTCACCTCTTTTTCACTCCCAGGCTGCAAAGATATTGTGGTCCTGCTCCAGCATCTTGCAAAGCACCACAGGTTCATGTGACTTCATGAACCAAAATTTCCTTTCCTACTCCCTGTGCAGATGTATGTCTCCCCTGCTGTGCAGGCCCACCATGCAGTCCATTTCTTTAGTGATGCTCTAAATCATCCTTCTTTTGCCCAGGCAAGAATTCAGAGATAATCCAATTCAAAGTTCGTCTTTAGATCCAAAAACTGAAAAACAATGAAACCGTCCAGGAGGCTGTTGCGTCTACTTAATGTACTACCAGCTGGAGTTCACTTTGTAGGAACATGGCTTCCTGATGGCCATACGTAGGTGACAGCCACATGTGGAATGTCATCTAACATCTCCCTCATGCTCTTTATTCGCCAGAGAACTCTTCATAGTGAAAGCGTTAAGAAGTGGTTGAGTAAACCTCCCACTCTCCAACCCGCACAGAAAAGCAATTTCAGAAATTGCCCAATCCTTTGAAAAGTTGGTTTGCGTTTCCTAGAGTGCAGCTTAGTTGACCCCATTAAGTCCAGCCTACACTCTGGATGGCATTATTTATTTTTGCATTAAAGACATACCAATAACATAATAAAAGCTGGGGGCTGGCTGGGAATGGGGACACTGGGGATATGCTACTCATTAAAATGTACAAAAAATTGCCAGGTTATTCAGTGGTTGTAAATTTTGTGTGGAAGTCATGCTGATGTGCAAGTACTATCTGTTCATCATAATATACAAGAATGAGTATAGGGAATTCTGTGTTTCTAAAGAGCCCTGTTTTGGGCTCTACAATTAGTGTTTACTGTGCATGCGGAGGGCTGTGTGTGGTGTATAAAAAACGGGAAACTGGACTAGCAGTTCTTCAAAATTTTCATGTCCTTTTTTGCAGAATCCCAAAGCCAGGGCCTAAATAAAGCCTGCTGGGATCCAGTGTGCACAGCGAAAGACCAGATGTTAAAGAATGGGGTTTCTGCACCTCTATGCAAAGCTGCCCACTGCAGCACCCTGCTGGAGTTGCTATGGTAACCTCCTGCAACTTGGCATTTACATACAGGAACAGACACACTCTCACTTCATGGCCAGATGCATTTCCTAAATGCATTGATTGTGTCTCCCCCTACCCCCTGTCAGTGGGGGCATGTTCGGAACCAGAGATGTGCTGATGCCTATCCCTTCTGGCCCAGTATTCCCAGGGGGAATAGGAGTGACTGTCAGCTTGTGTAAGGGAGCAGAGCTAGTCCAGGTTCATGGAGGAAAGACTCAAGTGTATAGTTGCTCTTGAAGTTAAGTTTTGTGGTCCTGGATTCTGTCGCTCGTGGCCAATAGTAAGGGCTGTAGTGACTTTGGTTTTGAGCTTCCCCTACTCTTATCTCTGGAACTGAAGTGTGCTTAAGCAAGTCATCCTCTAGAGGAATACGAATTTACTAGTCCTGGGAAATTACTGATCGTTCACTTGCTCAGCACTCGTTGGCATTATTAGGATAGACAAGTGGAAAAAAAATAAATAAATAAAAGGCCCCTGCCCTCGGATTCTCTCTAGTCAGGGAAAACAGACTGAAATACCTGTAAGAATTGGAAGAAATAACACTTGATCGTGTGGTATGGGTGTTAAGGGGCGTGGGAATGCTGGGGAAGGAACTACTTGCTTGGTAAGAGCAGACTCCATGGATGACATGGGCTTCATTAGCGACCTTGACCCAAATCAGGTCCTTTGATTTCCTTTTGTCTCCAGGATCAAGTCCTGTTTTTTCAGTGAGGCAAACAAGACTATGTTCTGACTCCAGCCAACGTCTCCAGCCTCACGTCCCTGCAAGACTTTGCATATGTTGTTCCTTCTACCTGGAATGCGCTTTCCCCCTTCTCTACTTGGCACCCATCTGCTCTTCCTTTTAAACCATGCACACTTGTTCACCTCTCTAGGAAGCTTTACCCGTCCCCCAAGGCACATGCATGTATCCCACTTCCGTCCTCTTTGTGCGGATTTAAAAAGTCAAAACACGAACGAACAAGATTAAAGATGGATTCAATTTGGCTTGGCCAAGGGGAAGGTGAAGCCATCTCAGCAGTGGGTGGGGATGAACAGGAATACGGGATGGCCCGCGTGTGGTGCAGTACTGGGATCGCCCTTGTGGGAGGAGAGTCGTCGGGACGGTGTGCGGCTCGAGAGAGTGGAGCGTAGTTCTCCGCTTAGAAGCCAGGCAGTGCAGGGCTGATTTGACATAGAAGGTCCTGAAGCCTGACTCCCGGCAGCTACCTCAGTCAGCAATGCTGTGGGTTTTGCTTGTAGGATGGGTCATCCTGTGGGGCAGTGTTGGGGAGTGGAGTGGGGTAGTGGGGGCTCTTGTTGTCCAAAGTGAGTTTGCAAATGGTGCAAGGGCCACGTGTAACTTTCAGTTGTGCTTTGTTTGGCTATGTGTAATTTTAAAATGCTTTGACTCGGAATGTTTTTAGTCAAGGCCTGCCATCTCTAGATTGTCATGCTTCCCTTTTCTTTATGGTATTTATCTAGCAACTCTAAGCCAGGCAGTCTAAACCTGCTTTCAGAAATGTTGGGGAAACCCTATAATGTTCCAAAGTAAAGACAGTTTCCAATTTAAGATCTTTAGATGCATAGACCTGTGGACTAAAAAGAGGCTATAAAATAACCATAGGCTTTTTTGTTTGTTTGTTTTTTGGAGGGGCATGGGTCTTAGGTATTGCAATCCAGGAGATAGAGTCCATGGAAAAAGAAAGTATGCTCAAATTGCAAGCAGAGAGTGCAGGTTTGTAAAAGCAAAACCCACATGGTGACGAAACTTGTTTTGAAAGAATTATGATTGGTGCTGACAGAGTTAACCCAGAGGCTACAGGGTTGGCTATTAAGCTAACAGGTGTTACATTGGATTTCAGTCCAAAGTAGAAAGATATGTTCCAGGAGGTGGTCCAGTTGTAATGGACAGGTTGCAATTGATGAACTCAAAAGTTCATGGTGTTCTAGAGAATTGAAACAGGAGAAGTGAGAGGGCCCTGCTTCGTCAGTATCCTCCCCACCCTATTGTGTTTGGACAGACTGTTAGCAATGTGTATTTCACGTTGGAAGTTTCTTTAAAAGGCCTTATTACTCTCTCAGGAGAAGATAAAATCATGAAAATTTCCTATCTCAACTAAAATTTTGTATCCGAGCTCTTAAGACCGTAGACCTTCTTGCTTTGGAGGTATGTCTGATTTTGACACAGTTGCTTAACCTGCATTGAAGTGTGGTCTTCTGTGCTGTGAACAGAACAGATTTATCAGTCTCACTACTGTTGAGGGGTGCTCCTGTGTTTCAGACCCAAAGATTGAGCTCGTGCATGTGTGAAACTTAGCGAAGAAGGCTGTTTCTCCTGAGCCTTGGTGTTTAGTTTTAGCTGCCATGGCTTTTGATAGAAGAAGGTACTCCCGAAGATAAATCAATCAGCCTGCAGGGATGTAGTGCGTTCCGACATGCAAGGTGCAGTTTAAACTGTCTGGAACAGTCCAGTGTGGTGGTTAAAAGAACAAGCTTTGAAGACAGATCTGGTGTCAACTCCTGGCTTTTCACTTCTTCCAACAGTGGAGAAAAGTAAGGATCAGAGAGGTTAAATAACTCACTCAGGGTCGCAAAGCTCACAATTGATGGATCCATTACTTGAACTCAGGTCGATATGACATTTAAACCTTTCTCTTAGTGGCGATTTTATGCCTTAAAAATTTTCAAAATCTGTTCTTTTTCATGATTGGATAAAAGAAGGCTCGGCAATGGTGTAGGATAGGGAAAGTACGCCAACCTACTTTGTACAGAAGAATCCTTCATGACGTCTACGTAAATACCTTTTGAATATCCTTGCCCATTGAGTGATTTCTCACCCAAGCCTTAATGCGGAAGAGAGTGAACTTCATCAAGAAATATTTGCCTTAGCAGGTACACTTACTCTCCGAAGCAGAGATGGGGATTCTTGTTTCATTTATAGTGTCCAGGTTTGGGGAGCCATGTTCCATGATGTGTACAGACGGCACCCTCTGTGGTGATGAACGATGTAGGATCTGTGGGGATGAAGATAACCTGTCCAGTGCTCTTCTTGCAAAGACCCCGCAGAAATGCAAACTGGGAATCCCAGAGAGATGGCTCCATGGATAAATGGAGCCATCCAGAAGGTTTTAGCTCCTGGTCCCAGGCCACTGCCCTTTGTATTAAGTGGCCTTGTGCTTTGAATCCATTGTCAGGGCTCCATGGAGCTGCTCGATTAGCAGTTACTGAGCTTTTTTTTTTTTGATTTTTTAAAAATTTTTTCTTATTTTTGAGAGAGAGAGTGTGAGTGGGGGAGGGGCAGAGAGAGAGGGAGACACAGAATCCCAAGCAGGCTCCAGGCTCCGAGCTGTCAGCACGGAGCCCAATGGTGGGGCTTTGAACTCACGAACCATGAGATCATGACCCCAGCTGAAGTCGGATGCTTACCAACTGAGCCATCCAGGCGCCCTTTACTGAGCTTAATTGGCTTCCAGTGTGATAGTGGGCATAATTTTCTACCTTTCTGCAAAAGTTGAGCTTTGCTTGTTAGGAAACAACCGTACATTTTTTTTTTTTTCACTCGTCCGCCCAATTCTCCACTTGAGAAGAAACTTTAAAATTTCTTGTCCTTCCTTTTACTCTCTGTTACAGTCAGCTGCTTAGGTTAACAGTAAATAAATTTATATACAGTGACAGCCCATCTAAGATACCAGGACGATGAATGGTAGCAATCTGAAAGTAGGGTCTCCTATACTTACATAACTCAAAGCAGAAGAATGCACTAATTTACAGTATTGAGAGGATTATTATTTATAGTTTGTCTACAGAAATGTAGATTTTTACATCAAAGGCATTTTGAATGCAGGGTGATGAATTTTACAACACTTCAGATGCTCTTGTAGATATACTGATAGGTTTGAATTCAAGTCATTGGAGTTTTTGAAGGAAAAAATGAAATACGAGTTTAATTTCTTTATAGTTTTTTGGAGTGAAGATTGAGGTCTTGTTTTATAGAGCATATATATATATATATGTATGTATGTATGTATGTATGTATGTATTTGGAGGGAGTTTTTTTTGAGGGTGGAAATGCAATTAAACCCAAAAGGCTTGAAGTTTCTCAGATTAACGTCAGTTTATGGGCACAGAACTTGACTTCCTTTCAGCGGGGACACGTCCCATCTTTATTTCTCCACTTTCACACTGAATTGAAATAGATGCACACAAATGGCAGAAAAAAGCTCTTTTATTTAAGCAAGTTAATCTCTCAGGACAAGTTTAGGCCTCTGGTAATTTCTAATGTACCACAACTTGTTATCTATCATCATTCTTTTTATTATAAGTATGTAATAGTTATTAACTTATTTTTTAAATTGCATACAATTTAAAATTTTGAGACAACACGATGAAGCGCCTCTGTTGATTCCTGGGTTTCCAAGGAACAAAATTTGTACAAATTAAACTGTTGCTGATAGTTGTCTAAATTGATATATGACAACTTTTACAAAACAGTTTGGTATCACATGGTAAAGTTGAGAACATGCACGTCTCACAATCCAGCTTTTCTACTTCCAGGTATTTACTACACAGGAATTTTTATATGTATATTGTTAACCTTAAAATAAAAGTTCTTGTGGTGCCTGGGTGGTGCAGTCGGTTAAGTATCCGGCTTCGGCTCAGGTCATGATCTCGCAGTTCGTGGGTTCGAGCCCCATGTTGGGCTCTGTGCTGACAGCTCAGAGCCTGGAGCCTGCTTTGGATTCTGTGTCTCCCTCTCTCTCTTTCTGCCCCTACCCTGCTTGCACTCTGTGCCTCTCCAAAAATAAATAAGCATTAAAAATAAAGTTCTTTTACCAGCAGCAATGGGTTCATTTGGGAATGGCAGAGAATTCCAAATGAGGACATAGAATCTATGGCAGAACCATAGGCAAGTCTAACAAACAAAGGAGAGGAACATTATTTTATGGAGAAGACAGAGGAAGTTGAGAGGGGTTGTTTTAAATGACAGTCCGTTGGTGAAAAGCAAGAATTCAGGGTGATGATGATTTCTCACTGTCTGAGTTGCAGGGCTAGTGGACTTCTTGTAGAAGATTCAGTGTACATCTTTTCCTGTTGGGGCCTGTAAACTGATCGTTCTTTCCTATGAATGATTCTTCTGTTGGGGTTTGTGATTGATAGTTCTTCCTGTGATTGACATTGAGTGGTAGGGCTCCCCCTTCTAGCCTCCCCGGGTCACTTCAATGAGGTTTGCCTTTAGTAATTTTCACAATACACAGGAATGTTGTAGTAGCCTTGTTAGTCATAACAAAATCTGGAAGCAACCAGTGTCCATTAATAGGAAGCTAGAAGTATGGAGGTGTAACACTCATCCAATGGAATGCTATCCAGCCATGAAAATAAATGAATTGCAGACACAGACACCAACATGGATGCATCTTACAACTGTAATGTTAAGTAAAAAATAAGCAACTAGCCGAAACATTCATACATCATATTGGGGCACCTGGGTGGCTCAGTTGGTTAAGCGTCTGACTCTTGGTTTCAGCTCAGGTCATGATCTCATGGTTCATGGGTTCGAGCCCTATATCAGGCTCTGTGCTGTCAGCACAGAGGATTCACTCTCTCGCTGTCTCTGCCCCTCCTCTGCTCTCTCTCTCTCTCTCAAATAAACATTAAAAACAAGTACAGCACGGTCTCATTTATATAAAATTCAAAATAGCAACACATCATTTGAGGACATAAAGATACACATTTTTTATTAAAAGCAAAGAAACAAAACCCACAAAATAAAAGCTGGGTGTTATGTCTGGTGGAAAGGGAAGATAATGTGAAGGCGGAGGGAAAGAAGAGGGGCTTCAGACATTCTGGTAGTGTTTCATTTTTGTTTTTGTTCCTTGTTTAAAAATAAACTTACATTTTTTTTTTTAGTGTTTATTTTTGAGAGAGAGAGCATGAGTGGATAAGGGAGGGGCAGAAAAAGAGAGAGAGACCGAGAGAGAGAGAGAGAGAGAGAGAGAGAGAGAGAGAGAG
>NW_024412426.1:16206560-16219754 GCF_014898765.1 Herpailurus yagouaroundi
GAGAGAGAGAGAGAGAGAGAGAGAGAGAGAGAGAGAGAGTCACAAGCCGGCCCTGCACTGATAGTGCAGACATGGGGCTCGATCTCACAAACCATGAAATCGTGACCTGAGCTGAAATGAAGACTTGACACGTAACAGACTGAGCCCCCCAGGCCCACCTAAAGTTAATTTTTTGTAGTAGTTCTAGATTTACAGAAAAATTGCAAAGATAGTACAGAGTTCTCATACCCCACATCCATTTTCTCCTGTTAAATAACATCTTATGTTGGTATGATGTATTTATTGCAGTTAAAGAACCAATGTTGATATATTACTATTAAAGTCCATCCTTTGTGTAGATTTCCTTAGTTTTTACCTAATATCCCTTTTTTTCTTTCCCAAGATCTTAACCAGGACGCCACATTGCATTGAGTCACCCAAGTCTCCATATACTCTTCTTGGCTGTGGCGGTTTCTCAGACTTGTTTTTGATGACCTTAACAGTTTTGGGGAGTATTGGTCAGGTATTTTGCAGGGTGTTCCTCAACTGGGATTTGTTTGTTCACGATGAGACTGGAACTGTGTGTTTTGGGGAGGAAGCCATTTTCGTCACATCGTGTCAAGGGCACATTCTGTCAATATGACTTAGCATTGTTGCTGTTGCCCTCCGCCACCTGACTGAAGTAGAATTTGTCAGATTTCTCTACTGTAAGTTACTCTCTTTCCTCCCCTTTCCATGCTGTACTCTTTGAAGGAATTCACTGTGTATAGTATATACTAAGAAGCCGGGGAGTTGTGGTCTACCATTTTGAGAGCTGAGTAGCTACATAAATTATTTTGAATTATTGCACATGAGAGAATTGTCTCTTATCCCTCATTAATGTATTTATTTAATCATTTATTTATATCATATGGACTCACAAATACTTATTTTATACTTTGGGTTATAATCCAATACAGCTTTATTGATTTTATTGCTGAAATTGTTCCAGCTTTGGCTAATGGGAGCTCTTTCAGTTGGCTTCTGTGTGCCTTTGAGGTAACCTCATCAATGTGGGCATTTGCTTTGTTTTTGTTTTTTGAGCACTTTGTTACTTTTTATCTCTTTCTGCTCCAGCTCATTTTGTGTATGCCTACTACGCCCTCTAGCCCCTGCCCCCAGAGTTCTAGAATCAGCTCTTTCTCTAATTAGCCCTGATTCTTCAAATTAGAGATTAGTATTAAACAAGATCTAGGCACTGTATTTATTTATTCTGGGGTATTGTAGCTTGTAGGATCTCAGCTGACAGAGCAAGGAAATAACGTGTATATACTAACTCCTATGTACACACATATTTATAAATGTTTCTATAACTAACCATCTGTATCTTATTAAGCTAAGCATGAGTTCATGCTGATGTGTCTGGCTCTAACGCATTATCTAATCCATGGATCATTCTAGTCTCTTGCCTTTCTTTAGCCCAGCCCAGCATTGAGAAATCTGGTTCTGTCTTCCATCCATTTTTTTAATTGTTCACTTCCACTGTGCATCTGTGGCAGTATCAGAATTGTTTACCCATACCCCAGTGGGGACAAACTTGATCAATTAGAGTATAATTCTTACATACAGCATCTTTTGTCTTTAGTCTTAAAAGACCAGCCGAAGGTATGTAAGTCAGGATGCCCCCCCACCCTTTGTGAGGTTGTTTCATATATTTTTGATAGAATTAGAGTTCTGCCTCATTCTACATTCCATCCCAGGATCACCCAGCCTCCTAAATGATTTTTCTTTTAATTTGCATGCATTGAGAGGGGCTCTTTGTGCTCTAAAATTCTATGGATTTTTAACAAACGAAATGCATACTATCAAATATCTGCAATTCTAGGATCCCACATAATAGTTTTAATGCCCTGCACAATCCCCTGCCCTTCACCTATTCAACCTTCCCTTCATTACGTCCAAACTCTGGCAACCACAGATCTTTGCTGTCACTATAGTTCTGCCTTTTTCAGAATGTTATAGAATTGTAATCATACAGTATGTACCCTTTGCAGACTTGCCTCTTTTCATTTAGCATTATGCATTTAAGATTCATCCACATTGATTTTTTTTTTATTTGATAGCTCATTCATTGTTATTGTTGAATAATATTCCATTGTATGAATATACCACAGTTTGTATCCATTTACCTGTTGAAGAATATTTTGTTGCTTCTAGTCTTGGGCAATTAGGAATACAAATGCTGTAAATATTAGCATATGCGGTTTTGTGTGTTCTCTTTTTGTTTTTGTAATTTCAGTGCAGAGGTTTGAGTTAATCATACTCCTCAGTTCACAATACATTTTGTCATAGGCCTATGAAAACCCTCCTTCTTCCAGTGGTTCATATATTTGGCTCTTTGTTTCTCTTTATCACTGCTCCCAGCTCCCACCTACCCTTCCTCACAGGCAAGCACTCTAATTTTCCTAATGTTTATCTTTTGGTGGGGGGGAGGGCTATGTCTTCTTGCAAAATGTGAGTAGTTGTTTTGTGTTCCTGCATTTGTGACTTAACTAAATGGTGATGTAATATAATGACATTCTGATTCTTACTCTTTGCGCTCAGCACTTTGTTTTTAAGATGTCCTCATGTCACTAGGTGCAGATAGAGCCCAACACTGTCTAACTGAGCTTTCCATAATAATGAGAATGTTGTACATATGCCTTATGCAATATGGTAATCCCGAGCCGCACGTGGCTCTTCGGCACCTGAAATGCAGCTGGTACGACTGAGCGGCTGAATGTTTTACTTTTTAAAAATTTTCATTAATTTGCATTTGAAGAACCTCACGTGGCTCGTGACTACCATATCGAATAGTACGTTTATAGTACATTATAGTGCGTATACATTATGGTACATGTAACATATATAGTATACGTGATATATGCAGTATTATCTATTTTGTACATACTGTAGGATATACATATGTAGTAGATATACTATATAGTATATACAGTGTATATGTGTGTAATTCTACATACAATATGTATATAGAACACTTCCATCATCATCGCAGAAAGGTTTATCGGACAGTACAGGTGTAGCCCAATGGTTCTCATTGCTGCAGAGGACTCCATGACAGGTGTCCATCACATTTTACCAGTCCCCTCAGTGATGGACACTGGGTCGCCTCCAGCTCTTCATCCCCATAAATAATGCCGCATGTGTCATCTTTGTGCATCTTCCCTCAAGGACTGTTGTTAAAATTTCTCTGGAATGTGTAAGCGGGAGTGGAATCACTGACTCATAAAGATTATGTATATTTAATTTGACTAAATACTGTCAGATTGTGCTCAGAATGGCTGTACCAGTCTGCGCACTCATCAGTAGTATTTGAGGGCCACTATACCCCCAGACCCCCACCAACACTTGTCTTTATCCAGTGTTCTCAAATTTGTCAGTTTGCTAAGTGTAAAGTGATCTGTCGTTACTTCATATTTTTAGAAGCACTTTAAACACTAAGGAGATTATCCCTTTGACTGTAATTGAAGTTACAAATAAAATTTTTCCTCAGATCAAGAGATTAATGTCTCTTGATTTTGCCCATGTTTTTGTTTAGTTGGCTGGTTTTCCAACAGCTTTTGAATTTTTTGTAAGTTACTATTTATTTTTGGCTTTCACACCTTAAGTCTCAGTCGGGAAGTTCTTCCTCACTTTAAGATAATAAAATGATTCATCATTTTTTCTCTTTATATTCTACTGGTTTCATTCTTTGCATTTAAATATTTCATATATTTTGAACATTCTAACATATTCTGTGAGACATAACCTTATCCAGATGTACTGTGGGAAGTACCAAATTTAGCTCTCCAGATGGTTACTCAGATGTCTCAGTACCATTTATTAAATAGTTTGTGATTTCCCCTTTGATTAGAGGGGTCATCTTTATAACATGCTGAATTCCTTAATACATTTAGGTCTATCTGAACTTCTGTTGTATTACTGTGTGTGTGTGTGTATGTATACGTGCCTATCCACGTTTTAATTATTGAAGCTTTACAGTATATTGTAGTATGTTTTAATGTTCTGTAGGATTAGTCACCCTCTGCTAGTATTCTTTTTCAGAGTTTTCCTAGCCACTTTTTTTTCATGTAAACTTTCATGGGTGCCAGGGTGGCTCATTTGGTTGAATGTCCGACTCTTGATCTCAGCTCAGGTCTTGATTTCAGGGTTGTGAGTTTGAGCCCTGCATTGGGCTCCATGCTGGGTGTGAAGTGTATCTGAAACAAACAGACACTTTCAAAGAAGCTTGTTCGGTTCCTGAAGAAAAAAAAAAAAAACAGGAAAAATAAAAGCTAGGTATTTTTGTTTGAGATCTTGTTAAAATTTTTAACTAACTTATTTAGGGAGATTAAATCCTTACGATGTTGAGTTTTTCTGTTTAAGAACTTGGTATATTTGCATTTGGTCGGGACTTCTGGTCTGCCCTCTAGTAGGGTTTTCAAGGTTTTTCTTTCTTGTCATAAAGTTCTTGTACATTTCTTGTTGGATTTACTTCTAGGTATCTTGTCTTTCTGTACTCTTGTAAAAGGAGTATTTTGTATATACCTATGTAGTATATGTATTATGAATTGTGCATATATATATATATCTCCTAAATGATTACAGTTTGTGTATATCAAAGATACCAATATTCATGTGTTAATTTTCAACTGCCGCTACCTTACTCAATTCTTTAGCTATTCTTGTGTTTCAGTTGGTTCTCTTGCGTATTTTAGTTAGGCAGACATATAGGCAAATATTGATCATTGTATATTGTCCCCTCAAGTTTTTATTTCTTTGGTTTCATTTTCTTGCCTGATTACACTAGTAGTAACTACAATACAATGTCAAATAAAAATATGATAGTATCATTTCTTGTCTTTTCCTGACTTTAATGGTAGCAACTGTGCTGTCTTGCCATTATGGTAGTTGCTTTTCTGTTAAGATAGATAAACGTTATCATGTTAAAGAGGAATTGAGTGTTTCTTTCTTTGTTGAGAATGATTTTTTAAAAATACTAAAATTTCTTTAGTATTTATAATCATGTGATTTTTCTCCTTAGACTAATTAAAAGGATGAATTATATAAGTGGATTTTCTAATATTGAACTATCCTTGCATTCCTGAAATAATCTTCACTTGGTAAATAGTGAGTGGTTTTTCTCCTTTAATATGTTGTTGGAGTCTGTTTGCTAATATGTATTAGGGGTTTTTCTGCACCAGTATTCCTAAGTGAAGTTAACCTCACATTTTCTTTGTGTATTCTTTGCCAAGATTTGGTATCAATTTTACATTTACTGTATAAAATAATTTTTAACTTTTCCTTCTTTATTTGCTCTAGAGCAATTTATATAACATTCAAATGATCTGTAAAGCCTATAGTCTTAGCCACTGTCCTACACAGTGTGGTAAATACAATGACTTGAGTTAAGAACTGATTGCTTTGTTAGTCAGTAATGAACAACTAAATCGGACAGGATAGTAGGAAATTCTTTCCAGAGAAAATGTTCTAAATTGAAGTTAAAGGATAGTGGGATTTAATCTGGCAACTATGAGGATTCTAAGTTTTCAGAACAAGTTACGAGCTATAGCCTAAGGGAACAGGAAGTAGAAAGTGTAGAAAACCAAAATGAGTGAAAAGAAGTGCAGTTTAGAAATATTTAAGTGCCCTCTTTGGGATCTGTGTGAGAAGTTGACAGCCTTTGGTTGAGTGGGCGTGAAGCTAAGGATAGAAACCGGAGAAGTGCCCAGAGAGACTCTTTCATTGCTGCCGGCTTCTAGGTGGCTTTTGTAATTCTAAATAGTGAGAGAATACTTTTAGTGACTATACCACACCATGTAACTTCATGAGGCAGCATTTCCAGTAAAACCTGTGTACATACAGTGTCCTCTGGAGGCGTGCAGTGCAAGTCTGGGCACATCTAATGGCCTGCACTGGTGGCTTCAGATTGTCCTGTTCTCCCCTGGATGTCTACTTTTCTCCCAAATGTTGGGAATTAAAATTCTCCTGCTCATTTTTCCTTCTTATAGTCTCACCCTGTGCCTTGGACTTACTCTCTTTCTCATGTTCCCCCTCCTGTGTTTCCCAGTGTCCTCTGGATGGCTCTTTTCAGTCTAGCACTAGTCAGAATGCAACCTGGAAGGGTGCAGAGGCAAAGAGCGGCTACTTGATTGAGAAGTGTCCTCTGAACGCCTTCTCAGAATGTTGTCTAAGCACGTAGGAGGGATGGCCGTGCCCTGCTTTCTTCACTGATGCTTCCATACCAGGTGTTCTTAGCCTCAGCATCATGAATGGGCTCCTGAGTCCATTAAGTAGAAGATTTGTGTGTTAAGTGCAGTTTCCTGGAAGGAGAGTCCATAGCTTAATCGGATTTTTAAAGGGGTCCTCTAAGTTGGAAAGAGGTTAATCTTCTGGAACAATGAGCCCTCTAAAAATAACTTAAAGAGGAAGAGTTTATTCTCTCTCAGATGACCGTCCCAAGAGACGTGGTGCAGTTTGGAAGGGCAGCTCCACTCCACGCACTTTTTCAGCACTCCGCGGTCCTTCCGTCTTGCTGTTCTGCCTCCCCGCTAGGTCATCATCCTCTTGTGCATGGACAAGCAGGTTGACCAGCACCTGTTTGTACTTCTAGGAAGGAAGAAGGCGGAAGTACAGGATGACGATATTCTTTTTGTTTCAACAAGTGAGACACACGTTGTACATACATATACATCTACTCCCGTGCCCTTGTGAGAACTTCGTCACCTGCCCTAAGTCCAGGCAGGTGGTGCTGGGAAATGCAGTCTTAGCTAGGTGGCCACGTGCTCAGCTTCAATTCTTTGTTGTTGTTGTTGCAATATGTTTGACATTTTTATTTTATTTTATTTATTTTTATTTTTTTATTATGAATATGATTTGTTGTCAAATTGGGTTACGTACAACACCCAGTGCTCATCCTCAATGCCCGTCGCCCATTTTCCCCTCTCCCCCACTCCCCCATCCACCCTTAGTTTGTTCTCTGTATTTAATAGTCTCTTGTGGTTTGCCTCCCTCCCTCTCTGTTTGTATCTATTTTTTTCCCTTCCCTTCCCCCATGGTCTTCTGTTCAGTTTCTCAGTATCCTCATAGGAGAGAAAACATATGATATCTGTCCTTCTCTGACTGACTTATTTCACTCAGCATAATACCTTCCAGTTCCACCCACGTTGCTGCAAATGGCAGGATTTCATTCTATCTCATTGCCAAGTGGTATTCCATTGAATATATAAACCACATCTTCTTTATCCATTCATCAGTTGGTGGGCATTTAGGCTCTTTCCATAATTTGGCTATTGTTGAGAGTGCTGCTGTGAACACTGGAGTACACGTGCCCCTGTGCATCAGCACTCCTGTATCCTTTGGGTAAGTTCCTACTAGTGCTATTGCTGGGTCATAGGGTAGCTCTATTCTTAATTTTTTGAGGAACCTCCAGACTGTTTTCCAGATAACCTGCACCAGTTTGCATTCCTACCAACAGTGCAAGAGGTCAACTTAAATTCTAAGCAGGGATAGAAAATAGGTGTTTTGGAAAAATAGCAGTCTCTGTCACAGGGACGTCAAAAAAGTTAAGACCCATCCTTCCAGACCCATACAATTCTGCTGTCCTTCCGGAAGATGCCTCCTTTTTGGAAGTACGCATCAGCAGCTTCATCACCTCCTGCCCCTCCTTGTCCTTATTCTTCGTACTGCCACTCTGTTTTCTTTCTCTCTCTCTCTCGCCTCCCCCCTTTACCCAAGAACATTTCCTTAACTATATAGACCCCATCAACAAACCTATTCTTTTTTTTTTTCCAACGTTTTATTTATTTTTGGGACAGAGAGAGACAGAGCATGAACAGGGGAGGGGCAGAGAGAGAGGGAGACACAGAATCGGAAACAGGCTCCAGGCTGTGAGCCATCAGCCCAGAGCCCGACGCGGGGCTCGAACTCACGGACCGCGAGATAGTGACCTGGCTGAAGTCGGACGCTTAACCGACTGCGCCACCCAGGCGCCCCTCGACAAACCTATTCTTAAAGGGCAAGTTAGCAAATACTTTAGGCTTTTCGGCCCATATGGTCTCTGGTGCAACTACGTAACTGCATCTTTATAGCAGAAAACCAGCTGTAGACAATGCAAAAATGAACGCGTGTGGTTGTTCCATCGAAGCTTCATTTTCAAAAATAGGCAAGTGGCCCATATGTCATAGGCTGCCAACCACTGACATGGACAACATATCCCATTTCCTACTTTGTAAATTCCTTGCCTTCTGGCACTTCATTGACCTTCAGAACCCCATTTTATTCACTTGTAACCGTGGCCACTAACCCCTTACCCCTAAACGTCCTCCAGTTCTGCAACTGGTCAGCTCATACCACAGATTCCTCTTTCCATCGCTTTCCTACTGTCCCTTTCACTCTGACTGGTATTTGATCCTTGAAATTCACCATTTCACTGATCCTTTTATTTTCCCCATGTCTATTAGAATGCTTCTTGCAACTCTTCCTTTTCCTGAAGTACCTTTTTTATTAGAATCCTCAATTTCATTGCTTCTTGTTATTGTATAGCATCTACTAGTAAATGTCTAAATTTGGATCAATTTCCCCATACGACATGCTTTACTTTGAGCCCTAGACTGAATGCCAAGATTTGTACGTAAATTCTCCCATTTGTCTGGATTGGTGGTTCCATAAATATCTGGATTCCAATTTTGATGTGGTCCTTAACATTGCTTATTAATTTTTTATTGTCCTTGATCAACCACTCTTCTCATTGCCTTACGTGACTATTTTAAAATCTTTAGTAGATAGTTAAGCTCTCAACCTAATTTCCATACCTTTACACTTAGCATACAGCTTTGCCTCATACTTTACCTAATAAACAAATTGAGTCTGATGGTCAGGCATAGTTTCTGTACACCCCTTACTCTCAAACTTGCAGATATGCTTCCACATTCATTCTTAGCTTCTCATTTCCATCTGCCAATATTTTTTCAAGTAGCTGCTAAGTATTGGTGATGATACTAGGCTCTCAGGATGCAAAATAGAAAAGACAGCTCTGTGTTCACAGAACAAAGAATTTTGCCTCTTCTGGGGCCTCACGTGTCTGTCATTCCTCTCTTCTAGATCTTTACTTTGTCTTGCCCGTTCCTTTTCTTGGATCTCTCTCTTCAGTCTATCCTGGTTTAAAAAAAAATTGTCTGCTCCCTAGTATTCCCTCTTAGCAAGCCACCTGATCAGTCTCTCTCCCTGTTCAGAATGGCTTTTAGCTTCCTGACTGCTTCATTGCACTGAGATGCCATGTGAAATCCAGGGAACGCTCTCTGGCCCCATCTTAGTGACCCACTGCTGATTGCTCCTACTGATCTTCCTTGAAATTGTCTCCTCCTTTTCTTGGGTAACACAAAACCTCTTTATAGGTGGGAAGGTACCTTGTAAAACTGAAAGAAAGCCAGTGTGGCCAGAGCATAAAAATGAAAGAGTCCTCCCCAAATCAGCTGGTGGCATTTTCAGAAGCTTTATTATTTTCCCCTTTATAATATTATATTGACTTCCTGGACCTGCTGAAGAATGCTCACGATTCTTAGCAAGGTATGGAAGGCACTCCATGATTTGGTTCATACCTGTCAGGACCATGTCAGATCAAGCTCACATTAGTTTGGAATTTTTCCATTATGAGTAAGAGAAAACTGAACTTGAACTGAACTAATTGATACAGGCGATCCATAGGCTCAGGCCTGTGAAAGTGGTAATCGGGTGTACTGTTATCCGGGCTTCAACTTTGTGTCTCTGCAGTTCTCATGACTTTGGCCTCCCGTGTGCATGGTCTGCATCCTTAGACTGGTAGTAAAATGGTGGCTATGGTTGCAGGCACCACCTCCATATGGAGTATGTCCAGAGGAAGAGTCAGGATCGCTTTGAGAGCTGGCACAAGCCTCCCCGCAGCCCCCTGCAAGCCCCTCCTTGCAGTTCACTGGGGGGAGTTGACTTAGGCCTGCCCATCCCTGGACCAATCTCTGTGCCCAGAGCGATGCAATAATGGCTCAGCTTGGACTAGTCGGGGCTCATTCTTGGAGCCGAGGTCGTACACCCGGGCTGCATGGGGAGAGGGAGTCACTTTAGTCCCTTCCACTTCATGCTTGATCAATGCTGACCTGTTATTTTTCTTGTACCTCTACCTCCCTTTCCAGTTCCTTTCGTTCTTCCGTATACATCGTGGATACGACGTCCTCTTCTGAGGGTTGTTTGCCTGCTGTGTTGTCTCCACGCATACTTCCCTAGTAATACTCCCTCAGTCTGAAATTATTTTCTTCCCCATTTGCCTATCCCATGAAAGAATAGGCTCCTCCCAGGCAGTGTCTTAATCATCTCTGTATCCTCAGCTTCCAGCACAGTGCTCACTTGTTTGGCATAGAGCACGTTCTTTGTGAAAACACGTTGAGCTTGGTTCCATTGACCTTCACCAGGCCAACTCCTGAGGAGCGTTGGCGTTTAGCTCAGTGTTTTATTTTATTTTATTTTTTGTTTATTATTATTTTTTGAAATGGCCTTCATATTCAAGCCATTTAAAAATTTTTTTAATGTTTTGTTTATTTTTAAGGCAGAGACAGAGTGCGAGAGGGGGAGGGGCACAGAGAGAGGGAGACACAGAATCCAAAGCAGGCTCCAGGCTCTGAGCTGTCAGAGCCCAACACGGGGCTTGAACTCATGAACCATGAGATCATGACCTGAGCTGAAGTTGGATGCTTAACTGATTGAGCCACCTAGGTGCCTAGAGCTCAGTGGTTCTTAAAGTGTCCCACCGACCTTTCCATAGATCGACGAGACCCCTTCCACAGGCTCTTTGAAGTGAAAACTGTTTTCTTCATAATATCAAGATTATATTTATCTTTATCACGGGGTTGATATTTGCAAAAGCAGTGGTGGGAAAAACTGCAGGTGTCTTAGCAGGAATGCTCACAGGGATGGCAAACCGTACAAGTATCCATTGAGTATTTCACCACACTCTCGCTTGTTCCACGAATCCACTTTTACTTGTGGATATCCTAGAATGAAGCAATGTAAATGATTAATTTATTACATTTTGGCCCTCGAGCCTGTGTCCTCTTCTGTTCTCACCTACAGAGTGGGAAGAAGCACACATCCGACTTCTGCCTATAAACTCAAGTGCAGGTGTTTCAGTTGCAAGCTCAACTATCTGCTTTTGTCACATACCGTGATTTGTGCCTGACAGAACAAACGAGCTGTGTTTATTCAGACTTGGGAACTTGGCCGACATTTTCTTGAAAATGAACAAAGTGAGCTTGGAAAATAACTGACAATATTTGTAGCGAATGATAAAATCCAAGCTTTCAAGAGGAAAAAAAAAAAGGAATATCATAACAACTTGTGAATGTCACAGCAAGCGTGACAGCTTTTCAGTACTTATAGACTTGACTCATGAGACTGGTAATGCTATTCATGAATGGGAGATTTTGCAGTTGTATAATGAACCATGGAAGATCTGTGGAAATCCATGAGCCAATATTTTTGAAGTGACCAGTGCATGACGTTTTAAAACTGTGCACGAGGGGCCCCTGGGTGGCTCAGTTGGTTGAGCATCTGACTCTTGATTTTGGCTCAGGTCATGATCCCAGGGTTATGCGATAGAGCCCCGTGGGGGGCTCCAGGCTGAGCATAGAACCTGGTCAAGATTCTCTCCCTCTCCCTCTGTCCCTCCTTTCCCTCTCTCTAAAAACACCCAGAAAACAAACAAAAAACCCCCACAAAACTTCGAAAAACCACAAAGCTGTGCATGAGTAAAAAAGTACATTCAAATTTCAACATGGATAATGGACTTTAACGAATATGTTCCATGTATGGTTTCTGTTTCCACACGGCCATTTGCCTTTAAGAAGTTAATACTTCCTGAGCTTTGGTATAGTATCAGAAAAGAATATCCACAGTTTTCTGAAATCGCTATTAAAAGACTCCTCCCTTTTCTAAATTCATCTCTCTGTGAGGCAGGATTTTCTTCATATACTTCAGCCATAGTAATGTGTAGTATATTTAATGCAGAAGCAGGGATGAAAATCCTACTGTCTTTCTGATTCTTTAAAAAATGTAATTTATTGTCAGATTGGTTTCCCATACAACACCCAGGGCTTATCCCAACAAGTGCCCTCCTCCCTGCCTGTCACCCACTTTCCCCTCTCCCCCACCCTCCCATCTGCCCTTAGTTTGTTCTTAGTCCTTAAGAGTCTCTTATTCTAATTTTGTTTAACGTTTATTTATTTTTGAGAGAGAGACAGAGCGTGGGTCGGGGGAGGGGCAGAGAGAGAGGGAGACACAGAATCCAAAGCAGGCCCCAGGCTCTGAACTGTTAGCCCAGAGCCTGACGCATGGCTTGAACTCACGAACCATGAGACATGACCTGAGCAGAAGTCAGATGCTTAATTGACTGAACCACCCAGGCACCCCCTAACTGTCTTGTATTTAAATAGCTGGATATTTAAAAGAATTTTGGAGAATTTTGGAAAGATAATGTCATTCCTCTCACTATTTCTTTTATCATAAAAATATTGTTTTTTCCATAAAATACATGGTTTTTGTTAACATGTGGTGGCTTTCTTATTATTGTTTTTAAATGAATTAATAATTAGGGGCTCCTGGATGGCTCAGTCAGTTAAGTGTCTTACTTTTTTTTTTTTAAATATATTTTTTAATGTTCATTCATTTTAGACACGGAATCTGAAGCAGGCTCCAGACTCTGAGCTGTCAGCACAGAGCCCAGTGTGGGGTTTGAACTCATGACCTGTGCCAAAGTCTGATGTCTGACCGACTGAGTCACCCAGGTGCCCTAAGC
Source organism: Herpailurus yagouaroundi (assembly GCF_014898765.1). Classification (NCBI taxonomy): domain Eukaryota; kingdom Metazoa; phylum Chordata; class Mammalia; order Carnivora; family Felidae; genus Herpailurus; species Herpailurus yagouaroundi. The sequence continues at coordinate 16,219,378 of NW_024412426.1, forward strand.
GTCTTACTCTTGATATGGGCTCAGGTCGTGATCTCACAGTCAGGAGATCCAGCCCCATGTCAGGCTCTGTCTGCACGGAGTGTGGAACCTGCTTGGGATTCTCTCTCTCTCTCTCTCTCTCTCTCTCTCTTTCTGCCTCTCCCTCATTTGCTCATGTGCACACAAGTATGCTCATGCCCTCTCCCTCAAAATAAATAAACACTAAACAAATAATTATTTATAACATTTCCCAGTTCTGGCTTCAGATAAATACCGCAAACTCTGATAGGCATAGCCCACATAGAACAACAAAAGCTCATTGTGGTTCCCATGTTTTTTTTTTTTTTTTTTAATTTTTTTTTTTCAACGTTTATTTATTTTTGGGACAGAGAGAGACA
>NW_024412426.1:16219854-16223138 GCF_014898765.1 Herpailurus yagouaroundi
GTTTTTTTTTTCAACGTTTATTTATTTTTGGGACAGAGAGAGACAGAGCATGAATGGGGGAGGGGCAGAGAGAGAGGGAGACACAGAATCGGAAACAGGCTCCAGGCTCTGAGCCATCAGCCCAGAGCCTGACGCGGGGCTCGAACTCACGGACCGCAAGATCGTGACCTGGCTAAAGTCGGACGCTTAACCGACTACGCCACCCAGGCGCCCCTCCCCCGCCATGGTTTTTAAGAAGGAAAATTTCCTGCCATCAGCTCAGGGATCACACCACCCCATGAGGCTCCACTCCCTGCTCCTGACCTGTTTTGGTTTCAGCCCCAAGAGTACTTATTTAGTACATACGTAGTCCAGTAATCTCGCATAGAGAGTATCTTCCAGAATTTCTGAGACCGAGAAGCTGGAAAATGGCTCACCTAGCTCATGTGGCGCCTCAGCCAAGAGCTGCCCCTGATGTCCCAGGGAGAGTTAATTATCTTCCACATGAATTGTGGGCACTTGGTTTACGTCTGTTACAACACTTTGCAGGGAGCAACAGTAGTTTGTACGCCTGTTGTTCCTAGCCTGTGGTCCTAGTGCTGGTGCGTCTCTGGTGCGTGGTTTTTGGTGAATGAACAGAAGAAAGAACAAACGAATGAATGAATGGAGGTTCCTGGTCTCCTCGTTCTACTCTCGCTCGTTTTTGTTACCAAATTTTAATGTGTATTCTGTGCTTCCTCTGGAGGACAGTGCTTTATGGGATCATAACCTGTACCAAGTAGGTGTGCCATACTTAGCCCCCATGACCTTCATGTGTGGGGGATTTTTACCAGTCAGCAAGAAAAAGTGGTTGATTAAGAATCTCAGAATCATGGTGTTTAAAGGTGCTGGCTTACAGAGGTGGTTATTTTTTTTTTTTAAAGTCATGTTCTGTAAGACTTTGGGTATATTTTACAGTGAGCCTGGAAGGCACACTGTTATCATTACTTAAAGGTCATGGGGGAGGCCCATTGAGCAACTATGACATTTTAAGCAATTTCGGCTCATTTCCTAGGGGGTTTGAGATTAAAGGTGAAGGGAATGGCTGTTGTTCTAGACCCACTTGGAAGAGTTTGCACTACCCTAAGACAGAGACTCTAAATCTGAGGCATTTTCACCTTCACGCATCACCAGAGGATCAGGGCTGAAAGTTGACTTCTCCAAAGTCACAGGTTAAAGGAATCCAATGAATCATCCGCGTTTCTCGAATCTTGGTTCTGGGCTTTGCGATCCTGGGGATTAGACACTTGGGGATTTGAGGACGTAGCGTGCTCTGAAAGCATCAAGGCCAGTGCTTCCCAAACCTTTTCATCGCAGGAGACCTCTAAAGAGACAGTCTTTGTGGGTCTCCCTGGAGTACCTTACGTGTTTTCTTGAGGTTGGAGGTGATGGGGTTAGTGACTGTAGCTTACGCCAGACCCCATCGGCTACCTCAACGGTTGGAGGTGAACATTGTGGCATATTTCAATTCGTGTGTAGCATGTCAGTATGCTGTGGTATACCAACTGGGAAATTCTTTTCTAATCTAAAGTGTCTTTGTGGGAAGGAGGTGGAGTCTCATCGTAGCCTGTGTGGAGCCCTTGTGTGCAGCGAGAGATCAGAAACAACCTTCCCAAGCATCTGAACATTGTGGCACCTCCGAATTGGACCAGATTGCCCCTACACCATTGGGGCTGTTATCTAGTAGGCTAAACCAGCTTAGGGATGACGCCACCCCATGAGGCTCCACTCCCTGCTCCTGACCTGTTTTGGTTTCAGCCCCAAGAGTACTTACTTAGTACGTATGTAGTCCAGTAATCTCGCATGGAGAGTCTCTTCCAGAATTTCTGATGGCATCATCAATAACAAGTTATAGTCTGTGGAAACATGTTATAGCCATAATTTCCACGGAGACTTGGTAAAGTTCTAGCTAAACCTGAAGGCGAAGAAACTTGACTTTGTTTACTTGTGGGACCTGGTTCAATGATATTAATGCCCGATAAGTGGTGACTTATTATTTGAAATAACGTTAGGCTTATGGACACATTGCAGAAATAGTGCAGGTAATGCTCTTGTACCCTTCCCCCAGCTTCTACCCTTCCCCAGCTTCTCCTCATTCACATTTTGCCCGAATGTAATGAATGACCAAAACTAAGAAATTAGCAATTGGTATGAGAATATTTCTAGGTAGGACATGGGCTGTTATTTTAAAAAATATATGAGATTTAAACATATATTACATATATATATATGATATATATGATATATATATGATATATATGATATATATATGATATGATATATATGATATATATTAGAAAAATATATATATTAGAAAATATATATTTCTAATATATTAAACATATATTAGAAAATATGTGTACTAGGAAATAATAGGTGTACGAAATTAATTTTGTTGATTTTGGTCACTAAGCTTCAGATTAATCAGAAATTGATTTGAAGTAAAGTAAAATTTCAGGTGGGTTTCAACATGGAAGAATTAAATTATGAAGGTATCACTTGAATGAGTGAGATTTGGGGAATGTCTGTGAGAATAAATGCCTAATTTGGAAATTTTAAGAATTTACCTCCTTCTCCTTCCTACTTGGCTTGGTGCTCCTTGGATGCTGGTTTCCCAGGGCAGGCGTTATTGCTCCAGAATGCCACTGCTGAATGATTTGTGATCTCCATCCAGCACAGTGATGACGGTCGAGCCTAGAATGACGTCCCTGCACCTGTCCATAGCAAAGTTGACTTCCCAGTAATCCTCACGTTACAATGTAGATTGATGGTTATGGTGGTGATGATGGAAGTTAATGTTCTTCCTCAGCCTGGACATTGACAAAAAGTTGGAAATGTGCGTAGTAAAGGGAGACTTGAGAGGGAAATGTAAATTACCCAGTTAATGGTTTTTCCCCAATATAAATGCAAAAACCGCTTTCATCTTCAGGTCACCATGTAAATCACATGGCTGCTTGGCAGTTTTACATTCTGCCGGGTTCTGTGCGGAGGTGATTACCAAGAACTCTGGAGCAGGGTGGCTATTTGAGGAGTTTAGATAGCCATGAGGGGTGTGCAGAAGGCTAGGAAGACCTGTGTTTAGTCTGGAAGGGAATTTGCTGACCATATCTGTCTTCTGAAGTTCAGTTTTTCTTCCTCCCTCGGGAGTCAAACTCACTTTAAATAATTTGTGACTCTTCTAACCTTCTAACTCAGCTTTCCTTTCTGTGTTTCTTCTCTCCGGGGGGGGGGGGGGGGGGGGGGGGGGGGGGGGGGGGGGGGGGGGG